>NC_071274.1:1103925-1326425 GCF_023375685.1 Ictalurus furcatus
CTTCTGAAGTAAAGGAAGCTCATAGAGCCTCCGGGTCATTATTGCGCATTTAACACACTCTTTAACAGGTCTTTTATTTTGTCTTATTCGTTTTAAAGTGAGAGAAAACAGAGAGGCTGGCGTTAAACTCCTCTGTCCTGAAGACGTCAGAAAACGCTGTAAAAAAAGCGCTGACACTGGAGACTCCTTCCAGAAATGCTCCATAAATGTCTCCTGGAGCAACTGTAATTTCTTGCTGTTGCTTTTTTCTTGCTGTGGCTGTAGAGCGGGACTCATGTGATAAGCAGGCTCTCAGCGTTAGTCCTCTGTGTTTACTTCAGTCCTAATGCGTGATATTATGGGATGGAGAATAGAGTCAGAAGAGCGCGCCGCACTTCACGCTACACTGCCCGTGAGCGGAGCGGGTTGAGAATTTCCTTCTAAGAGAGAACACGTAGGGCTTTTAGACACTGAACCAATGATAAGATGATAAGAAACGGTCCCTAATTAATCCCGTCCATCAGGGATGTCTTGGAAATGTATGACGTTTATGGGGCAAGCAGATATTTCGCTCAGGGTCACAGTGTAATTACAGTCGCTGGATATTGTGTCTGGAGTCGCTGCTCTGAAGGGAGTGTGTCACTACATGGGAAAAGAGAGATAAGGTGTTCTGTCTCTTGGGGAAAGGAAAGACATCCTGCCGTAGTGTTTGCTGTTCTGCACTTTGTTTAGCTTCAATTGACCTTTAATCCAAACGCTAATGTGGCATAAAACACATAATAAAGCTAGTAGGGAGCAAACACTCACGAAAATGCTTGATTTCTTTTCTCCTCGATGTAGGTCATACTGTATAAGAATTATATTAAATTATATTTAAATCAAATGTAACTGATCAGCTGACACATTTGTAATGTCTGAATAATCCAGTAATCCAAACTATTCCTTTAGACCAGAGAACATATCCATGTGTTTAAAATGTATACTGCAGCTCCCTGACTATAAATTGTGTGTGTGTGTGTGTGTGTGTGTGTATAGTTCTGACCGGTGGGCCCGTCACTGGCACCTACAGGCTGAAGCAGTTCCACTTCCACTGGGGCGAGAGTGACGACAAAGGGTCCGAGCACACGGTCGATGGCATTAAGTACCCCTGTGAGGTAACACAATGTCCAGTGCAACACACTCTGACCACGCCCACTCTTTCCTGTGGATACTCAGACCACTCCCATCTCACCTGTGGATACTCTGACCACTCCCACCTTGTTCTGTGGATACTCTGACCACTCCCACCCTACGCTTTGAATAATCTGACCACTCCCACCCTATTCTTTGAGTAATCTGACCACTCCCATCCTATTCTTTGAGTAATCTGACCACTCCCACCCTATTCTTTGAGTAATCTGACCACTCCCACCCTATTCTCATGAATAATCTGACCACTCCCACCCTATTCTTTGAATAATCTGACCACTCTCACCCTATTCTTTGAGTAATCTGACCACTCCCATCCTATTCTTTGAGTAATCTGACCACTCCCACCCTATTCTTTGAGTAATCTGACCACTCCCACCCTATTCTCATGAATAATCTGACCACTCCCACCCTATTCTTTGAATAATCTGACCATTCCCACCCTATTCTTTGAATAATCTGACCACTCTCACCCTATTCTTTGATTAATCTGACCACTCCCACCCTCTCCTGTAGATACTCTGACCGTAGAAACCGTGGGAACTTTTCTTTAGAAATTTCAGCTATAGCGTTTTATCTTTCTCAGCGTCTTCCACTCTGAGTCATGCCACCACAGAAGGTTTCACCACGAACCTCAGTAATATCTCACCGCTTTTTCACAACTCTTTTTTTTAATCTCGCTTTGTTTTTTTTGCCCTCAGCTCCATCTGGTGCACTGGAACACCAAGTACCCAAACTTTGGTGAGGCCGTGAACAAACCCGATGGCTTGGCGGTTGTCGGAGTTTTTCTGAAGGTCAGCGTTTTAACCAAAGCACCACATCTCAGACGATTCTCCTGATATTTATAGATTCAGATGTGTCACGTATAACTTTTTCCTCTCTCTTCCTCTCTCAGATTGGTTCTGCCAATCCCCGGCTGCAGAAAGTTCTCGATTCCTTTGATTCCATCAAAGCAAAGGTGACTCTCCATTCACTCCTTAACTCGTTGCGTGTTTTTTTTAGCTCATAAATACAACCTTCTGTGACTTTTTTTTCCCTTACTTTACTCAATTTCTCACTCTTTTTTCCGTCCTGCTCTCGTGATTTCCCTCAGGGTCAGCAAACCACATTTTTGAACTTTGACCCCAAGAACCTATTGCCTGCCTCTCTGAATTTCTGGACTTATGAAGGTTCTCTCACCACACCACCTCTGTATGAGAGCGTCACCTGGATCGTCCTGAAAGACCCGATTAGCGTGAGCTCTGCTCAGGTACGCAATTCATTCAGCCAAGGAATAATTCAGCCAAAACTGCTAGCACAACTAGCGCCCGGCGTATGCAGAAAGATTACCACAGGATCAACTTTTAATATCTAAAACTGTTCAGATTTGATTGTATCTCAGTGAGTAGCATAACTACCGCAACATCTAGCTAGTTTGGCTGTATTATATTAAATAATTATACTTTCTAATTAGTAAAAGAGATGTCGCTTCAGTATATCGAAGCTAACTTTGCTATGTAGCTTCAACTGATGCTAGGTAGCTTTAGCTGTAACTGCATTTTTAAACTAGTTTTTTTTTAGTGATGGACAATCACGGTGACGGACATGACGTTCAGATATGTTTCAGTCAGCGTCTAACAAATGAAAACTGCACATTTTATGCAATTCATGCTAAAAGTTATATTAAATAATCCAACATGTTAAAGCAGTTAGCATGACTCCACTCTGAGGTGACACAAAGCCACTTTAAATAGATTCAAACGTCAGGTTTTTTCATATTAATAAGTTCGTATGTACACAGCTTACGTTAATATTTACACACAAAAAGAAAAACAGGGAGGGTCCGTGACTGGTGTTTAGTAAGATTAGATTATCTGAACACTCCTTGAAGTAAGCGCAAGCGTCACATACAGAACTGATCGCTTTTTTAAAACGGCAGAGCGTGGTAGCTGAACCTTTTCAGGCCGATACCATCTCTCACACCTCATGGTTTTTTTTTCTCTCAAGTGGCAGCGCAGGTTTTTCCTCACAACATTCTGTCACGCAGGTACACAACCACATCCGTGCATATTCGCTTCAGTCCTAAAGGTGTCATCGAAATAACCTTTAACGTTTAAACATAGTGTATAGTGAGCGTATAGTGTGAGGTCAAGAAGACTGTCGAGCTCTGTGGCACACACAGGAAGTGAGTAGGAGTGCATTTGGCACAAACAGGATGTGGGCTCAACTTTGCAAGTTTCCTATAAGTTTACTGCTCTCCCACAAACACAGGGTGAAATAAAGGTTCACATGCTGCATGGAAGTTTATGTGAATTTGAGAATATCTAACCGCTGCTTGATGTTATTATTACAACCTGTCTTTCTGTGTCAAATGGCTGTGCATGTTTGTACATGTAGTATTTGTAGACTTGCATGGTTTTCTAAAAGGCATTCAAGTACAAACCAATTAACACTTTTTTTTTTCCCTCCTCTTTCCTTCTTCAGATGGCGAAATTCCGCAGTCTGTTGTTCAGCTCAGCGGGAGAGCAACCTCGCTGTATGTGCAATAACTACAGACCCCCTCAGCCCATAAAGGGACGCAAAGTGCGCTCCAACTTTAAGTAAACTGCAGAACGCACCTCTGACCACACCCACTGAACGCATCTCAGCCAATCGTAATGCTTCTTTTCCTCAGAACTCTGCAAATCAATTCTAAGTTAATTCTAAGTTAATTTGAATAATTGACTCAAATTAAACAAATGCTTTTGGGTTGGTTCAGATGAATCTGGTTCAGATGAATCCGAAGATAACACAAAATCTAAAAAAATTTTTTAAAAATGCTATGAATCAGTTGGTTCATTTGTTTAAATTGACTCATTTGTGAACTCACAGTTGATTTGGTTCAATTGAACCAGTTGCCATAGTACAAAAGACTATTAAATGCTGTGAATCATTTGAACCGTTTTGTTTTAGCTGGTCAAGATGAATCAGTTAATTTGAACTCTAAAATTGAATTGTACAAAGTATTATGAAATTAACCACTCATTATTTGGTTCATCTAACTTTTGAAGAACAAACCCGACATAATAGAAAACGCATGAGTCAGTTGGTTAATCTATTCAAATGAATCGACTCCCAATCTCTTACAATTAGTTACATGTAAAACTGAAGACCTTATTGTATTAATTATTAATATTTTACTTTTTAATTGTGAAGACCTTCCACATTTTAGGAAAGAAAGAGTAATACTCACTATCCTCATTAGTTTCAGCTTCCTTTATTCCCGTTGTTGGATTATCTACTGAATGTTTAGTTTTTATGTGTTTCAGGTTGAGATGTGTGAAATGTTCAGGGTGCAGAGTGCAGCGTAGAAGAAACCCTCTAGCACTTTTCAACATATAGGACTTTATGAAATTCACTCGACAAAGCAGCTAAAGTATAGAGAACTAGAGAAATTATAAAATGTTAAGATAAAGATTATTGCTTATTGCTATTAATGTTAAGGTAAAACAGTGCCTGTTGTTTTCTGAGAGGGTGGAACTCTTACGAATAATAAATTAATATATTTAAAGATTATACAAGTGCCTTGTTTTTGTTTGAGAAAATTGAAAGCATTCACACGTCGGTTATAAAGCTATAACAGTCTGGTGTCTTTTGTACAACTGATCCTAAATGAAACATTAATGACGTACATCATGACATTTTGTTTTGAAAGTGACTCGCCTGCTAATCCTTTCAGACTATTCTTTAGTCTTCTCTCATCTGTTCTATACAACTAGCTACTGATTAGCTACTGACAAGCGAAAACATCCCTCAGGCTCTTTTTACCATGATCACATTCAAGGAATATTTTGTTCTTAAACAATTAAGCGAATGACTCATTGACTCATTTGTTCAACCGAATCAGTTCCTTGTTTGAATTCTTCAATATTACATAATAAAATAAAAAAATTTGAATGAAGACCTGACTCATTTAAACAACCTTGTATAAATTTGCCCAAAATATATCAGCTGCCATATTGGACTTCTGAAGTATTACAAAATAATAATAATAATAATAATAATAATAATAATAATAATAATAAATGCTTTGAATGATGAATTGACTCATTTGAACAACCTTGTCTTAATTGGCTCAAATGAATCTTTTGCTGTATTTCAATTCTGAACTAATATAAAGTAATAGAAAATGCTTTGAATAATGAATTGACTCATTTGAACAAACTCTTCTGATTTTGTTCAAACAAATCAGTTGCTGTATTTGGGTTATTAAATAATAATAATAAAAACAAAAACACAATAGGCTTTAAACGATAAACTGATTCATTTGAACAAACTCACCTAAACTGTCGCAAATGAATCAGTTCCTGTGTTTGAATTCTTAAATTTTACTAAACTATATAAACACTTTGAATGATGAATTGACTCATTTGAACAACCTTGTCTTAATGAATCGTTTGTCATATTTCAATTCTGAACTAATATAAAGTAATAGAAAATGCTTTGAATAATGTGTTGACTCATTTGATTCAATTGAACAATCAACAAACATGAATAGGAGAAAATATAGAACGACGTGAATCAATTGGCGATTTGCCTCAAATGAACTGAATCTATGGAGTGAGCTCACTGGGGAAGTTGAAGCAGCACTTACAGTATATTATGGTAGAACACACACACACACACACACACACACACACACATATATATATATATATTGTTTGTCATTTTGTGTTGTGATCTAACAAGCACGTGCAATTAAACAGTGAATTCACACCAGGCCATTTCACCTTTGTTTGCGCTGCGATTATGAAAGACGTATTCATTAAGTGTTGGCACACATTTCTGGATACCATGCTCCCACTTCTCATTACTGCATTGACATGTGGCTTGTGTAGGGTTGTGTGTGATCGTGGCGTTTGTCCTTTTTGAGGTCTCTGCCAGCTTTGCTTATCCAAGCATGAATAGCTTTATTCAGCCTCAGTTATGACGGCATGAGACACAGCGAGAACACTGGCCTGTATAAAAAAATCATATAAAATAATGTTGTGCTTTGTTTGAGCATTTGGAGATTAAACGCCAAGGTTCGTCTATAATATACGTTACAATATGACCTCGACAAATCACAACAATCTGCTGAGACTTCGAGCCTTGAATTCCTTAAATATAGACAGCAAAAATATTTTCAATCATATGCAATTAAATCAACATGACCAGGTCGGTGCATCCTTCTGCGCGTGCTAATAAAAATCACCGCTTATTAGACTTAATGAACATTTAATTCTGCTTTTGCTCTTTTGTACCCTGTAAATCTATTACTAAAAGGAGATATTCAGCCTTAGCATGTGCATGAGCAATACCGAGATGTCAGTTTTTATCCTCTGATTCACATGGGTTTAGATCCTGAAAAGTCTCCTATTCAGAGTTTGACAAAAGAAAGAATGTGTAATTACGTTCTCCTACGCTTCGGGCTAGTGCAATCAGTCTAAATACATGTCTCACTCTCACTGTCTGGTTACAGAGGAGAGACATTAGAGTGCAGACAGACAGGGAAATGGAGGAGTGATGATAAAACGAGCTGGAGACAGACAAGAGGAAGAAATGAGAGGAAGTGAGACGTATCAGGAGTTTAAGCGTCCTCTTATGGTGCACTATCTGCCAGCATCATTCATTACATAACAATAAAGCCAATAATAATAATAATAATAATAATAATAATAATAATAATAGTTTGTATAGCTCCTTCCATATTGAAATACACATTAACTGCTTCTATGCAAAACTCTTCTGCAACTACAAGGAAAATATTGACTTCCTGTTTTCTTTCAACCCCATGTTTGTTAGCAACAAGCTAGCTAGCTAAGTGTAATGAGCGACGTATATTTTCCTCCTCAAAACACTGAACTTTATAGACAGGGTTATAGGGTTATACATACATTTGTCTGTATGTTGATTGATCTAAAGCATATACAGTACAGTATAACGCCTTCAAAGATAAGAAGTGCTGCTGTGTTTGCTGTTTACGCCGTGAGCCGCCATGTCGGTCTGACGTCACGCGCTGAACTCGGGATTGAGTCGACCGTCCCAGTTTTCCGTGTTTGAGGGGGTGTCTTCTTTTGTTTTTCCGAGTCAGAGGTCGGAAAAACAGAGTAACCAGCCTTAGTTGATCCTTTTAAGGAAATAAGACAGAGGGCGGAGCTAATTTCAGGGCCAGAAAAAAAACATACAATTGAAGCATGAAGTAAAGAAACTAGGCCGATCCGATCCACTGCACGACAATATCGCAAATGTTTAAGAAAAACAGATTCTTAAAAGTATTTCTTAATTGTATATAAGCGGTGGCTGGTCGCGATATTAAATAGGCAGGATGCAAAATATTCTATGACTTATCGGTAACTCTGCATAGCTATTCATCACAGGAGTGAAAGTATTCTGCCTCCTCACAGGAACACAGTCACTGAAAGCACAACAGGAAACAGACACTGGTCCCTCCATTAGGCAGCTCTTTTTTTTCAAAGCACACAAATATTCTTTCTGTAATTTGCCTATTTGTCTTCTAACTTCCTTCTAATTTCTCCTCCAGTCCTCGGGTTGATGTTACCGGGTGCGTCTGAGCAGAAAAATACACAAAAATGTGCTCTGAAAGAGGAGAAATTGGGGGGAAAACATTTTAGATAAATGCATGCAGACAAGATAATGGCATTTATGTAAATCAATATGCTACACTGTGTGTGTGTGTGTGTGTGTGAGAGAGAGAGAGAGAGTGAGTGAGAGAGAGAGAGAGAGAGAGAGAGAGAGAGAGAGAGAGAGAGAGAGACAGAATCCAGGAAATTGAGTTTAATTATCCTAATGTGTGCAATCGGGGGTTTCTGAGGTGTTGGCAGATGATGTTGATGTGGTTAGCGATGGGAAAGTAGGCTGCAATTCTGTGGAATAAAAACCCTTTGCTTGCACCACACACACACACACACACACACACACACACACACACACACACACGGGCACAATGTCGATCGTTCGATGAAGGTTTCAGAGTACTTTAATAGTAGGAGCATAGTAGTTACCCGAGGATTTGAGTTGCAAACTGGCCAACACACACACAAACACATACACACTTCTCCAAAGCGGCTTAGCATCATATAGCAACTGAAAAAAAAGGACTGTGCTATCCATTTCACACGTAGCTAAAGCAATATATCTGTTCCGCATTCCTTGGCATGAAGACCAACTAGCATAAAGCATTAACGGGTCTGCTAGCCATAAAGCTGTTTTTGAGGATTTGAGGATTTATGGCGGTATAACTCTCTCACGCATGACTCAAAAAATGGTTAAAATGCTTGTTTTAGGGATGGACTGATCACTGCTTCTGTGCTTTATTGTTGATCAGCTTAGCGCTAAAGTTTAACAATCGTAGTTAGCATCATATCTTCACAGAAACGTAAAAGGGAACTAGCACTAAAACTAGCCCTGAAACAAAAGTCCGTTTTCTTTACATTTAATTTAAACTTGACGCACTCGCCAGAGATAATGTTTACTTTTTGCTGTTGTTGTACAGAAGTCAGCAGAAGAGTGGGCGAGTCCCGGGGCTGTGCAGCTCGCTGATAAGCACGCTGATAGGGACGGGGTGTGTGTGACCCTGAGTGTACAATTATGCAACACCCAGTGCACAAATACACAGCGTTTCTTTTTTTCTGTTTGAATAATGCCTGATGATTAAAAGCTGTAAAGGAGTACTGTTGGATAAACACAATACCCAAATCAGTCACTGTGATGTAATCAGCAACAGACTGAATGCATTCATGAGTAATGCATGACTGTCCAAATAATGTCCACAGACATGTTGGCTCACTGGAGGGACTTGATTACTTCGACTGAAGTGAATCGTTAAAACGAACTGAACGTCGTAAACAGATTAGAATTTATATTAATAAAGAAATAATAAATAGACGGAGTTAGACGTCAGTGCGAAAGAACGCTACATGGTGCACAAGACAACCTCATGCAGACATTCACAACAATCAAGTAATACGATTGTTGTCATTTTGATTCGTTTGATTCACCAGAAACTCACCAGAAACTCTATAATCTGGACAATTACAGTTACAGTAATAACTGAAGTTAAACCTTTAATACTATTTCTTATAATTAATAGATATTAAAGCTCATTTTATGGATTTGATTCTTCTGAATCATTCATTTAAGTGAATTGAAACTTTCACATGTTGATTCATTTGATTCACCACTTAGAGTGGTGTCCAGAAACTCTAAACTCCATGCTATTTAAAGTAACTGAAGTTATATCTTTAATATTATTGCTTACAAATAATAGCCACTGATGTTACAGTGTGGCTCATTTTAGGGACCTGATTCTTTTGAATCATGCACTTAAATGAATCTTTGCATATTTTGATTCATTTGAATCTCTAATCTCTAGACTAACTGAAGATAAATCTTTAGAAGAGAGTCCTTTAAAATGAACTAATCATTCAAGTCAAAAACACCTATAAACATCCATAAACATTAGCATTAACACTCAGATGAATGAAATGAACATCATTTGTTGAGTGAGTTTATTTATTTATTAGCATGAGTGCTAATGTTGTTAATATGGACGCTAAAACACAAATATGTTAGCCATTTGTGAGAAAAGTGTTGCTAGGCAACTGGGAGACATGTACTGTATGCTAAGCACAAGCTTGGAACAAGAACTGAGGAACATGTTTGCTTAGCATAAGTTAGCTAATTACTGAGGTGATTTAGCTAGCACATATACCGACAATGAACAGGCAGGATGATCAACCCAGTCAAAACTATCAAGAATATCAACTTTTCTTTCAGATGTGTTGGTAAATTGCTAAGAAATGATGACTTATCACTAAAATTACAAACATTAGCATCGAGTCATTTGGCGTTGTTGTGAATGCTACAGTAAAGCTAATAATTTTATCTACTCCATCTATTTGTATATTAGCAGTTCTTTCATTTCTGTTAGCTTTTTAAGCTGTCTAGTTACAGATACTACATTTATAATCAGATGTATACTTTTATAATCAACTGTTGCATCAAAAGGCGTACTGTCAGTTACACCAGTTTGGATCTTTGAAGGTGAAATTAGCAATAAGATTACTGAGAGAGATTAATCAGTAAACTTTAAGACCTGTGCTACAGGATTTACAGGTGTGTGAGTGCACACTGCAATACAGATAAAAACAAACACACTACTTTGTGTTGCTGCCGATTCAGTGCTTACCTAATAACCTTCTAGCTCTGAGCTGAATTATATTTGCCGAAATCGTAGCAGCTAAATTGATGTTTTACGTCCTCTCAAACTCGCTTGTAGCCGTTTCTAAGCCGCGATTTTGTATTTAATGTTAGCTAGCATTAGCGTATAACCTGTGATACCATGTGAGCGAGAACAGGGACGAACTTGTGGATGTTCCACAACCTTAAATATAACCGTCATTGGATAAACGTACGATGGAGTGATCATTAAAAAGTAAATAGTCGTCTAAGAGGATAAACAATAAAAAAAGCTCCATTCTGGAGGTTCGAGGTTGGAGATAGAAGGCACTAATTACGGTTACTCCTCTATGATGTGAATGCACTGTTAACCTGTCTGTATGCTTGCAATGAATTATGGGAAAGGATTGACACCGAATGACTATTTTATGACTGTAACAAAGAATTTGTTAGAGCAGATCGTGTGTTGCTTTAGCATCAGTTGGTTACTGGTACAAACACTATTTAAGCATGACTAGCATGACTAACATTTGCGCTGCATGTATACGCCTGTTACAATTTTTATTTCTCCTGCACACGGTTGCAACTCTGAACACAAACGGCCTCAGGGGATTGTGACGCGCCCAAATTACACATCTTGTCTGTATGCTTGCAATGAATTATGGGAAAGGATTGACACCGAGTGACTACTTTATGACTGTAACAAAGAATTTGTTAGAGCAGATCGTGTGTTGTTTTAGCATAAATTGGTTACTGGTACAAACATTATTTAAACATGACTAGCATGACTAGCATTTGTGCTGCATGTATACGCCTGTTACAATTTTTATTTCTCCTGCACACGGTTGCGACTCTGAACACAAATGGCCTCAGGGGATTGTGACGCGCCCAAATTACACATCTTGGGTGTCTTGGTTTATAATCGTAAAAAGAACAACACCAACACCTTATCTTACAGACTCGGGTGTAAATGAGCTCTGTAATTTATCACGTGAATGTACAAAGCTCTTTCTAGGTAAGAGACGCCCGGACCTGAATAACGAGTTCAGTAAGTACGGAGTGTACTTTTAGTGCTTATCATCGTTTCTCATCCTCAGTGTCGGTGAGTGAAAAGATTGGCTGCTCCAGAGGCGTTTTTACACTCCAGATCTACGTTTCAGATCATGTGCGTTGTCATGGAGCAACTGAAACCCATATTTCTACTCGAGTGGATTCATTCTGGAATGTGTTTACTCACTTCCAGATCTTACTTACGTTACAGGACAGTCATCTATCTCGTAGCGTTCATTAGCACACCCGGTTTGTTTGTCTCACGAAGTGAAAGTGTGAATCACTGCATCGCACAAGTGACCACATGTGTAAAGGAAATGAGTGAATTATTCAACCACAACATAATTTTTTATTTTATTTAGAAAGCTAACCCTAAGAAACTTTGAGGAGGGCTTTTAAAAGGCTACGTGGAACCAAGCTAACAGAACAACATATCATAAAATAAATCATACATTTTTTTTTTCATTTTAAAAAAGGTTCTAGAACCCTAAAATGTTCCCCAGCTTTTAAAACGTCGATAGAAAAACCCACAACTTTACAACAAAGGATTTGTACTGACATGTCAGTTAAGCAGGCAGTTCTTGCTCATGAATTTGTGCCTAAAAATGACCGGACTCTGTAGTAAACGCTAGAAGTTAGGCTTGTGAGAATACTCGACAAACTCTACTATAGCTAGCAGAGTAGCAGTTTGAGGTAGTTAGTGACACGAAACCAAAACGTTTCATTTCCGTCAGCTAGTTTGCTAACTAATGTGAAAAAGCTACTTGCTAACTAGCTAGCAAAGTGAAGTTACCGAATACATTCCATTTCAGACTGAATGACTTTTTAATGATGTTTTAATGATTTCATCATCCATGGGAATATTATAGAAATTTATTATTACTATCATTAAAACATTATTACACACTTTTACACTTACGCTGCATTATTACATCTAAGTGTCCTTAAGAGGCACACAAAATCAATAATCATCTTCCATCCTGCTTTTTTCCGTCTCTCAGGTTCATGACAACCTCCTCGCCTCTCTCTCTCTGTCTGTCTCTCTCTCTGTCTGTCTCTCTCTCTCTCTGTCTCTCTCTCTGACTCTCTGTCTCTCTCTCTCTCTGTGCCTGTCTGTCTGTCTGTCTCTCTGTCTGTCTCTCTCTCTCTGTCTTTCTCTCTCTCTTGCCCTTTTGCCCTCTTCCCTTACTTCACCCAGTGTGAGATCACTGGCATGTGGGTGGAGGTGGGTGGGGTTTTGCTCTGCTCTAATCATGACTTGCCACCTGTTCTTGGCACCCTGTTGCCCACCCTGTTGACCCCGATGACATACCCTTGGGGCAGCTGCTTACAGAATCTACCACCTCGACTTAAAGATGGTTAAAAATCCCCCTTCTGGTTAATACGACCTCCATGTTGGATTTTTTTACCCAGTGAGAAGTGGAGATCCTGAATATCTTGTTCCTGGGTACAGAGGAACTACAGGGGGAACTGATTCCTGAGCTCTACACTGCCACCTGTTGGTCAGGATAATATCCGCAGCTCTGTCAATGAAGGAAAATATTTAGACTATTTTACATTGTTAAAAAAAAAATGAATTAAATGTAACTATAAACAGATAAAAAATGTTGTGTTGTTATTATATTACTACTGCAAACATTTATAAGCAATGTTATTAAGTATATATTTATTTATTATTATTATTATTATTATTTTTTTACATATTATGTATCCATGAAAATATAGTTAATGTTTATATATATTTATAAATATTTAAATCAAATTGCAGTTTCAAAAATTGTTGTATACATCTCTACAAAAAAGAGCATGTACTAAATTTGCTTCCAATTAAATTCTCTAACCTCGGTCATGTCTCTCCACCATGAACAAAAAAAGTCTATTTGTTGTTACAATAGTGAGATAGCTGCATATTTAGAACATGTTTGATCACCTGAACTGATATACAAATATATCTAAAAATGGTCAGCTGTGGTAATGACGTCTCCGTCCTATTCCGAATTTTAGATTTGTTTGAAAATACAGTGTTCTGTGTTCGACGGTTCCGCCTCTACATGCTGTGATCAGAGATCAGACAGATCCGTCCTGATATCTGTAGGGGTTCGGGGGAATGGGCAGCGTGCCTTTACATGTCTACTAACATTCCTCACCTACATTTACATGTATGGCATTTGGCAGACGCTCTCATCCAGAGCAACTTACAGAAGTGCTTGTGCTTTGAAGTCTCCATCAATAAATACATCCTGGTACTGGTTCACTGGGTCATGGACTAATAACAATAACTAATAATATCTCTCTCTCTCTCTCTCTCTCTCTCTCTCTCTCTCTCTGTCTCTCTCTCTCTCTGTTTTTTAGCTATATTGAAGTATTGATAGCTGGTTTTAGGCAGGAGAGCCACAGACTTCCCCCTTCTTCAGAAATGGTTTGTTCCATTCTGACACACACGGCCCTTGTATTTCAGGTGTTTCAGGAGCGTCCCTTGTGTTTCAGGTGTCGTTGGATGTCTGACTCTTGACTTGAATCTTGACATCTTTACTATATAAAGTTTTAAGGTGGAAGCAAATCAGGATTTTTTTAAAATGTAAAATTAAAATGTGACGAACCACATTTGAAAATAAATGAATCGCACATGAAAACGTTGAGTCACATGAAAATTAAGAAATCACACGTGAAAATGATTGAATCGTATGAAAAAAGTGAAAGTGGTCTAAAAACCATGTTGGAAGTAAAGTGACTTTCCTGTAAGGGAATTTATACAAATCATCAGAATTTATTCCAACGTACCGTTTCACCTTCAGACTTTATGCTTTAGAAAGAAATCACTTCAGGAAGAAAACGTTCGTCTATAAGATTTCGGCTTTTTAGCCCTGAGACGTCCTTTTGTCCTTATGTTTATAGTGGAGACGCTTCTGTGGCTGCAGATTTAGTGCGTCATGTTAAACTGGTAGCCATAGGGTTCCATTACTTTTGAGCAATATTGTCCCCATAGAGAAAGAGAAAGACAGAATGCTTGAGATGCCTCACTGAGTGTAAATCATGTAGAGGCCACTGTGGATTTTTGTGCACCACCTTAAGCAGGTACACTGAGTACAGCTGGGCCTCAAATAAAATGTGTGTGTGTGTGTGTGTGTGTGTGTGTGTAGTGTGTGTAGTGTGGGGGTGGATCCTTCTGCGGTACCAGGCAGCACCTTGTACAGGTACATTGACACAGTGAGCACACGCATGCACTCTCTCTCTCTCTCTCTCTCTCTTACATGCTTTCAGGTTTTAGTCACATGATCATGGATTAGCTGTTGCACAACATGCCTTTTCACGCCATTCAGACACACACACACACACACACACACACACACACACACGCACTGCTTCCTAGGAATGTGTAGGGAGATAGAATGAGAGGATAATCGTTTAAGTGTCTCGCTTTACATACTGTGTGTGTGTGTGTGTGTGTGTGTGTGTGTGTGTGTGAGCAGACAAAAGGCAAGCTGACCAAATGCACCACCTAAGAGATTATTAGAGAGAGAGAGAGAGAGAGAGAGAGAGAGAGAGAGAGAGAGAGAGATATGGATATCTCCCTCTGCTCTCATCTTTCTTTCTTTCTTTCTCACCCTCTTTTTCCTATTCTACATTTCTTTCTCCATCTCTTTACTCTCTTTGAATCGTTCTCTCTTTCTCCATCTACTATATTTACATTTCTCCTTTAACCTCTCTTTTTTTAAAAAATCACTTCATCTATATCATCTATTTCAGCCATCACTCTATTTTTATCCAAACCCCCCATGACTGCTTTGCATTTTCCCACGGCCTCTCTCGTCTCCTTTTTTCTACCTGTTTCTCTTTCTCTTTCTCTCTCTCTCTCTCTCTCTCTCTCTCTCTCTCTCTCACACACACACACACACACACACACACACACACAGCCTATCACCATCCTCCTCGCTCCCTTTTCATCTCTTTTCTCTTCCTTGTTTGTAACGCCTCAGTGCTCATGGTTTCCATAGCAACTGCATGTTCATGGAGATCATGTAGTGGAAACTTCGGCCGATTCAGAGGTAAAAACGCCCTTTAATCTTTTCCCCACAGACAAAACACAGGCAGATACACATGTGTGTTTTGTCTGGATTTCTCCACAATCAATTCCAAAACTACAGAATGTTTATCACTAAAAAAAATCACAAACATGATAAAATAAACCCCCTCACCTAACATCAAGCTTCTCAGTAACGAATCGTTCGATCACACAGGTGAAGGTGTAGATTTATTTTCTGTAATAGCAGCTCACAGGTTTATATTAATGCGCTCGTGTAATCGTTGACCTGTGAGGAGACATTTCTATAACATTTACGGGAAGGAGTCTCCAGTGTCAGCGCTTTGTAACCTTACACACTGCAGTTTCTTTGTCTTATTAACTTCAAGGGAGAGAATAAAGAGATGCTGGTGAGGGAACGACTGTTTATAGCTGCTGTAAAGTAAGTAAGAACAGGAACAAATTCGTTTTGAGGACGTTCTAAAATATTAAAACACAACGGAAACACTTATAGAATTTGTAATGGCTTTAATCGGAATTGTATTGGTTTTAATGGAAACTGTAATGGTCCATGTGGGTCTCTACTGGTAATTTGTTTCCTCCTATTGTTGGCAGGTTATGTCTAGTGGATACCACTAAGGACCAGTAATGCTAATGGTGATTTAATGGTTAGCTGATGGTTTGTAATGGTATACATAGTGGAAACCATTAGAATTTCTGTATTATGAGTTCTATAGTTTTTTTTTCAGCAGGGAAAAGAGGAATAAGAAAGTAGAACTATCCAAAGGCGTAGTTTTACATTTCAGAAGTGGAATGGTCAATCCTTTCCTCCCGCGAGTTTATAACTCCATTTTGATGGCGTTAATTGTTCCACACATTGTAGATGCGTTTTTGGCAGATTGGTGCACCTCTTCCCATCTTTACTTCTGAAAGACTCCGCCTCTCTAAGATCCTCTTTTTATACCCAATCATCTTACTGGCCCGTTCCCAATCAACCTCCAGCTGTTTCTTTTTTACTAACACTTACTTTTCCAGCCTTTTGTTGCCCCGTCCCAACTTCTTTGAGACGTAATGCGGCCATGTATGTACGGTATGTATACTCAGTTTAAACATTTGATAACTTTTCTATGTTCTGTTGTGAATAACATACGGGTTTATGAGATTTGCAAATCATTGCCTTCAGTTTTTATTGACATTTTACACCGCATCCCAACTTTTTTGGAATTGGGGTTGCAGTAACACATTCAGGAAGAGAGACGCAAACTTTTAAACTGATATTGTGCTGTTTTTTTTTTTTTACCATGTGATAAATGTATAAATATCTTGCTAGCTGGTTTAATCTGTTAAAGTTTATCCATGAAAGTTCTCCCTTAATGGTAGTTACTCAGAAAGTCATGAAACTCTATTTGAGTACACTGTTGTATGTTGCATCTATTGTATAAATCTAGCTGAATTAATTAGTAATATATATATATAATTAGTTGTTAAAAAAATATATATATATATATATATATATAGTGTCTAATTCCAGTACATCTTTTGTGCCGTATTTGGCTCCATTCATCCATTCCCCACAACACCATGCTACCACCACCATGCTTCACAGTAGGGGTGTTTTCCACATGTTTAAGCGACCATATGAGAATTTCATGTTGTTGTTGTTGTTGTTGTTATTGGTTGTTTTTTTAAAACAACGTCTCTACAAATCAATGCAGTCCTGTGAACATTCTGTCTCATGTGACCCGTGGATCTGTCGAGCTCTTTTAGAGTAATGAAAATTCTGCTTACTCACTAACCCCCTGTTTCATTATTTTCCCAAGAGCTAAATCTTCTAGAAGCTCATGAAAGCCGCACCTGTTCGGCATCGTATCACCTGAAACGCACGTCCGATCGCACAGACACTGCAGATCAGCTTTCACTCTCCGATTTGTGGAGTCTTTGTTCATTTCCTGCGTTCCCTCAGGTGTTCGGTGATCTCAGTAGCGGATTGTGTGTTGCTGAAATACAGAGCCGCTTTATTACTGAGCCAGATGGAGTGAATGGTCTGTCAGGACATAAATAATATAAAAATCAGCCTGTATGTGGGAATTATAGAAAACCGTTCTGATTTAATTTGGGACAGTATGTGATGTAATAAACACTAGCAGCACTGTCGAGGCTTTACTCTCCCCCATGATTCCACACTATAAAAAGACAATCTGATTAAGTTTGTGTGATAAAAAGACGACAGGACCTTACAGGCAGTCAGATCTTAACAGTAACTCAAGTGTCACCGCTAACTCAGTGTGAGTCGAGATGGAAAGATGAAAGAAGAAATAAAAATACACAAACCACCGAAACGCATCTGGAGTTTGTTTGCTCAAGATGTCAAGAACATGAAAGTGTACATTTAGATATGTGTGTTATTAATTATACCATATTGTGGTTCTAGCAAATCTGGTTCTACTTCAGTGACTCGACCTGCTCAGGGCTTTAAACACCGGCTGTTATTGCGTTAGTGTCGTTGTCACAGAAAAAGCTTTTGGCACCGAAGTTAGCCACAATGTCTTTATTATTATTATTATTATTATTATTATTATTATTATTATTATCATTATTACAAATGTCATAGTGAAAGATTGCTCCATATTACCTGAATGAATTCCTCTAGGCTATATAGTTTATATTAGTAGTTATTAATCTAAACTAGTTAAACTGGTTAAAAAAAATCCTAGAAGTTGCATCTATACTTTAAATTTTTACTTTTGTCAGTTTATTAAATCTGCTTTGGCCAAATTTAAAAATGTTTAAAAACAGTTGACGCGATTACACGTTATTGGAATACTTTAATCTTTATATTGGTCAGGAATTTCATTTTTATTTTGTTCTACAAAGTAAACAAGCTAAAGATACTCTATACGTATATTTTTATTTAGTTTTTAGTGCATTTGTGTGTTCTTTGTGCAGCATTTTATTTTTATTCATTCATTCATCTTCAGGTGGTGCTGGTGGTGGATCTGGAGGCTGTCCCCGGATAACTGGCACGAAGCGGGAATACGCCCTGTATGGGACGCCACCACACACACACACACACACACACACGCACACACACGTTTTTGGAAGAAGGGAGGAAACCAGAGAACCAGGAGGAAACCCACACGGACACAGGGAGAACAGGACACAACCTCAAATACAAATACAAAAAAGTACAAATACAAACAGAAAACTCTAGAAAGCCACACTACAAAAATGACAGTCGATTTAAACCCGGATATTGAAATGAACATGCGCTGAAACATGCTGTGTGTCGAGCTTTAGCATTTGCATGTTTATATAATGAGTAATGAATCTGTTTTGGTAAGTTAAGGCCACCCCACACGAGCTCTGTGCCCCCCTCTGGCCACCCCAGTCAGTCCTGTGCACAGGTAGTGACACTAAGCGGATTATTTTCTCATGCTGACTTTCCACTGAAGCTGCTGCGTTTTTGTTTCCTGACATTTCCGGCATCGCATAAATAAAGCACCAACCAGGCGGCTTTATTTTATTTTATTTTTTGCATGTTCCTAAACCTTTGGAAGTGGTTTTCACCACGATGGGCAGTTTGACTACTAATTATGTTCCTGAGGTTTAACCCTGCTTACATAACATCATGCTTATGCTGATACGACTGGATGCATGCAGCTTTTCCGAGTGGAATCAGATAATCCAAAACATCAGATAAATATCACGCATCAGATGAGTTCACAAGCAGTTTCGGGTCTTAAGGTCATATAGCGCTTTGGAAAAAATGGGTTCTTTGATGGTCCATTGGATAAATACAAGTTCTTAACTTCCAAGACATGCTTGTACAATTCCTTTTCTAGTCTGTCTCGTAGTCTCTCCTTTTGTCTATTGAAGTCTTTTGAACTTTTTTCTTATCACTTCACTTAACCCTTTGAAGTTGCCCTCTGTATGTTATTCTTCCATGAAAACAGAAATGATGCTCACGTTAATTCTCACTCTCCTTTTTTTTTTTTTTATATTCAACAATACCGTTGCAAGCAAATGGCTGGTAGTAACCTAGCATGTAGCAACGTTAATCAGATTAGCCAACTACAAATAAGCACTTAAACTACAATCGCTGAACAAAAATATGAATGAAATTTTTCAATTTACGCTGAACTGATGTTAAATCAGTGTTCAAATCTGACTAGCCTAGCATGTCGCATTGCAATGCTAAATTTACATTTAGCTACAATCTAGCTAGCTGAATTTAACATCGAGTACGGCTCCGAAGACTTTCATCACTTCTTAAGTTTTGCACGTTACGGTGTTTCATAACTGAAACGTTTTTTTAAAATGGCCAATCAAATGATTCTGATTCTGAGTTTCATGACTCGAATTAGCTGCGAATGACCTGAACACACTGCTACGTGTTACTTTACTCAGTCATGCTACAGTCAGCCTGAGCTCTCTGGAACTCTTTTGTTCTTTTGTTATTTATAAATTCCAGAAGAGATAAGAGATAAGCGTGTGCCATGGAAGTACAGTATGGAAATGATGTCCCAGGTCACACGGTCAACTTTGATTACACAAAGATAAAACTGATCCAAGATGTAAATTCTACAATAAGCCTGGACAAACAAAAGCTGCGTTCATCAACTTCTTTGGTCCATGTGCATTGCAGAATTTGCATCTTGCATCATTTTGAACTTTGTTTAATGAAAAAAGTTGACTTTTTTGTGTCTTGGGTCGTCATTTCCATGTTCTCATGGCACGCTCTTATCTCATGGAATTTATAAATACTCCAGAGTTCCAGAGAGTCCAGGCTGAGTGTAGCGTGACTGAGTAAAGTAAAGTAAAGCGGAAAAAAAACCAACATTTTTTGTGTTGAATAATATAAATAAAATAATCATTAATTGGATGGCACGGTGGCTTAGTGGTTAGTACGTTGCCTCTAGGGTTGGGGTTTCGAATCCAGCCTCCGCCCTGTGTGCTCAAAGTTTGCATGTTCTCCTCGTGCTTCGGGGGTTTCCTCCGGGTACTCCGGTTTCCTCCCACAGTCCAGAGACACTTGTTGTATGCTGATTGGCATGTCTAAACTGTCCGTAGTGTGTGAACGTGTGTGCGATTGTGCCCTGCGCTGTCGAGGATGTCCAGGATGTCCCCCGCCTCATGCCCCGAGTCCCCTGGGATAGGCTCCAGGCTCTCCGCGACCCTGCATAGGATAAGCACTACAGAAAATGGATGGATTATTATTATATATATTATAAATATAAACTTTCAATCTTTGTACTCATGTATGACAGAGCAGTGCTATTACTGTTGTACATGTATTCATTTTGCAGACACACGGCTCTCCCACGGCATGTAAACACATCGCACAATTATCGAGAATCGGACACAGTTGCACGTTACAATGTGATTAGATTAGATGAGATTAGACCTAGAGCTCAGAACATGACAAAGACCTGACAACATGAGACACAACCTGATTCCTCATGCAACAAAACAGATTCAGAGTCAGAATCATTTTCAGTATCAGATTCAAGTTCAGAGTCAGAGTCAGAATCAGATTCGGGTTTCCGATTCACAGACTAAGAATCAGATACAGAGTTAGTTTCCGATAAATAAGATTCAGAATCAGAATATATATTTATAATTCACATCAGTGTGATGTGTTATGGTGTCTTACTCTACCGTCTTTCAATACATAAAATAAAACTACATTAAATCTAATAAACCGTAAACGTGAAATGAACAGTGCAATAATGACTAATAATCAGTTTTTTTTTGTCACATGTAGAAACAAATTTGTGGAGAATATTGTTCTAATTACAGTATCTACAGATGCTATAAATATTTTATGCAGGCTATTGTAGGCTATTTTAAAAAAATGCTGTAATATACAAATAAGACAAGATAGACATTTAAAATCTCAGAGTGGATTACAGTTTATTTTACAGGTGCAGCCCATGAGATATGGATTCTAAACACATTAATCATTAAATGAAGGTAAAATAATAATAATAATAATAATAATAATAATAATAATAATAATAATAAAGCTGATGCCCGGTTAATCTCCAAAAGTGAAAATAAAGTGTGTACAGTAGTGTTTAGACATGTGCTTACCCCGCCACCTGGTGGTAAAGCAGTAACACTACAGGCTGCCTTGGCTTTTTAACGTCAGAGAAAAGGCATCTGTTATTTTACTCTCCAGTGAATAACACCAGTCTTTCATGACGATATCCGATTATTACCAGGTGCACAGACAGGTGCAGCCCCAGTCTATAATTTCTGCCTTTCTCCTACTGAATGTGTCAAAATGACAGAGTGAAAAATACTGTGAGAAATTCTGGCACGTGAAGTTATTTCTCTTTTACTCAAATGCTTTAAATTCTTTCGTTTTTACTCTTAACTGGTTTGATATGTTTTCATACTTAGCCCTTCATGACGTTTTATAACCGTTTCTTTTCCCTATATTGTGCATTTACAGACTGGAACTGGTTTATAACGGAGGGTTTCTGATCACGATGATGATGATGATGATGATGATGATGATGATAATGTGATAATAAAGCTTTGTATGAAATGTTAGTCATTATTACAGCATGAAATAAAGGAACATAAGTAAGTAAGAAATAAAAGACCGTGTGTTCCAGTAAAATCACGAACAGCAGAGTGGTGCGATGAAGCGGAGATACTGTTACCACTCTGAAGATCATTTTCCAATAACAGCACACCCTGAAGTGTTTTATTCTTCTTCCAGCACAACGATTCACAAACTCTAACGATTACAACTATAATACTTACAGAATGACACGTTTTGAAAATCTGTTTATAGTTACATTGAATGTTGTGTCTGTGTGGCTTCCATCCGTTCTTTAGCTTCCTAAGAGAGGTTCTGTTTAGAACCCTTTCTGAGAGAGAAACCATCAGTTGTAGGATTCTACACAGAACCTCTTCGAAATTTACACTTTAAAAAAAAAAAAAAAAAAATGTGCTGAATTACTTTTAGGAGCTACAGAAAAACCTCTATACTGAACACCGTGTGCTTACTGAAGATGAATGGATGAATGAAAGTATAATGAACGACTCAATGGATAAATTGATGGATGAATGGATAAAGGGATGGTTGAGTGAAGGGAGGGAGGAGTAGGTGGATGCACGGTTGAATGAACGAATGAACGAATGAATGAAAGAAAATGGATGGATGACTGCATGGACAAGTGAATACATGGATGATAACCGAGTGGAGGAATGGATGAACGGATGAATGAGTGGAGGAATGGATGAACGGATGACCGAGTGGAGGAATGGATGAACGGATGAATGAGTGGAGGAATGGATGAACGGATGACCGAGTGGAGGAATGGATGAACGGATGACCGAGTGGAGGAATGGATGAACGGATGACCGAGTGGAGGAATGGATGAACGGATGACCGAGTGGAGGAATGGATGAACGGATGACCGAGTGGAGGAATGGATGAACGGATGACCGAGTGGAGGAATGGATGAACGGATGACCGAGTGGAGGAATGGATGAACGGATGACCGAGTGGAGGAATGGATGAACGGATGACCGAGTGGAGGAATGGATGAACGGATGACCGAGTGGAGGAATGGATGAACGGATGACCGAGTGGAGGAATGGATGAACGGATGACCGAGTGGAGGAATGGATGAACGGATGACCGAGTGGAGGAATGGATGAACGGATGACCGAGTGGAGGAATGGATGAACGGATGACCGAGTGGAGGAATGGATGAACGGATGACCGAGTGGAAGAATGGATGAATAGATGGATGAATGGGTAGATGGATGAGGGATGAATGAATTATTTAATATGGTGATAAAAATGAATGAATGGATGACGGATGGACGAATGAGTAAATAATGAATGAATTAATGAATGAATTAATGAATGCTCGAATGAATGGATGGGTGGATAGATAAATGGTAGATATATGGATGATGGATGAATAGATTATTTAATGTGGTGAAAAAACGAATCACTGGATGGTTTGATGAATAAATGAATGGATGACTGGATAAATGAGGTTGTCATTTATGCAAGTATAGAAACAATTAAAATGACAAACAGCATCTTTAAATTGACGGATGGATGGATGGATGGATGGACGGATAAAAGCATAACGAACAACTCAATGGATAAAATTGATGTATAAATGGATAAAGGGATGGTTGAGTGAAGGGATGGATGCACAGTTGAATGAATGAACAAATTAATGAAAGAAAATGGACGGATGAATGCATGGACGAATGAATACATGGATGAATGGATGACCGAGTGAAGGAATGGATGGATAGATAGACGGATGAGGGACGAATGAATTATTGAATATGGTGACAAAAATGAATGAATGGATGATGGATGGATGGATGAGTAAATGATGAACGAATTAATGAATGTCCGAATGAATGGATGGGTGGATAGATAAATGGTAGATATGTGGATGATGGATGAATAAATAATTTAATGTGGTGAAAAAATGAATCACCGGAGGAGTAAATGGACTGATGAATAGATGAATAGATTATTGGATGGATGGATGGATGACTGAATAAATGAAAGGCTAAATGAAGTTATGTCATTAATACAAGTAAGTAAGTAAGTATGGATGGACGGATGGACGGACGGACGAAGGAAGGCTGAATGAACGAATAAATGAATAAATAAATGTAGTTCTGCCACTTTTCACAGATATAGAAACATTTGAAGTCAGAAGTTCCACATAAAGGTGTTTCTGTCCTCTCTTCTGGAGGATAATTCGGGTCCAGCGGGGGCGTGGAGACGAGTGCGGGAGTTGGATGATCTGTAAAAGTAGTTCTCTGCATCAGCGACCCTGCATGTCCTTGTTTCCACAACACTCTCCTCACTTCATTAGCCTTGTAAAGGTTAAACCTTCATCTCAGCTGAGACTTCACCCACAGCCCCCGGCTTTTTAATAAGCACTTTTTAGCAAACTGTAACCGGATCTTTCAGGTCCTGAAGCCTCCCAGAGGTCCGGGTCTGAAAAATAATAAACCTCTGAGGAGATGTACAAGTATTTTATTATTTCCATTTGTTTATGCAGACTACAGGAGGCGTGTCTTTGAGCCCATATATGGAAATGCGGGTGTGTCAGTGAGTGTGTACATGCAAATACAAGCAGCTCTGAGTGGACATGCCCAGCTTGCCTTTGTTTTACCTTAGATATAGATATTTATATTTTTTAAATTTCTCAAACAATTTAGTACGAGATATACACAAAAACAGAAGCAATCAGGATGGGGCAAATACTTTTTGACAGCACTGTATGGAAGTCTTCAGGTAGACAAAATTAATCTATTGCCTTTGGCGTATATAGAATACAGGTTGTATATCTTTGAGTCCATATATGGAAATGTGGGTGTGTCCATGAGGACACGCCTTTACGTCCATAGATAGGAACCAGGGTGTGTCTTATATAAAGCCATATATGGAGGTCTTCTAGTAAAAACAAAGAATGTTTGTATACATTGTCAACAACAGGCGTGTCTTCAAGTCCATATATGGAGATGTGGGCGTGCGATTAAGTGTGTTTATGGAAATATGAGTCGTCTTCGGTCCCAGCACGGGATTCTTAGGGAGACTCGGTAGTGTGAAGCAGTTAGGGATTAAGGGAGTTACTGTGTTTTCATCCACATACTGAGTTATTAAAAAGGGTCACAGAAGTATTGCGGAGTTCCACATTTTCTATTCCCGCTCCATCATCCATCCGTCTATCCATCCATCCATCCATCCATCCAGATCCTCCTTGTCTGTAACTTGAGTATTCACTCTCTCGCTCACTCTCACTTTTTTTTTTTTCCTGCCACTAAATAATTCAAATCATTCATCCTTGAAGCTGACAAGCACTTTACTTCTGGAGTGCAAACTAAAACCTCGCTGTCTGTTAAATCTCAATCTCTCAGACTCTTCACCCCTGATGTTAAATAAAAAAAAAAAATATGAGAGAAGCCACATTTCAAAGTTTATACACCCCCTACCCCTTAAACTGTATGTCCAAAAAAAAAAAAAAACTCCCAGAAAATTTGAAATATAACCAGAGATTCTTAATTAAATGAATGAATGAATAATTAAAGAAAAAAACATTTTGGTTGTTCATTCCTTTATTTCTTCTTCTTTTTTTTTTTTTATAGAATGAAGGAATCAGTTCATTAATGTTTGTTCATTCGTTCACACGCCTTTAATTAATTTAGTTCTTCTTCAGTATTTATTTATGTAGTAAATAATTCTTTCTTTCTTTCTTTCTTTGGCAAAAACAGTCACAAAGACCTGAAAAAAAAAAAAATGAATAAAATCTAATGTGCAGCAGAAATCCGACTGCATTTTCCCAGGTTGAACAGCAGGGGGCAGCACAGCCAGCAAAGTTCACACCGAAACAGGTTCATCATGAACAATCTCTCTGGTTAAGGAGGAGATTGAGACACATGTGAAGAGGTAAGGAGTTCAATCAGTATTCAGGATTCAGCTGCGATGATGGATAACGTGTCTGATCAATCTCACGACGCCTGCTCTCGGAAGCGGCTGTAAACTACACACGGGCTCGTAACCGGTCATACCTTCACATTCATATGAACATTCTTATAGACTGTATAAGCGGTATAAATGATCACACGTAGTGCTTGCACGCGAGTAAGGAGACGTCTGTGTGAGACGTAATAAAATAAACATGTTATTACACAGGTATACCTACTATACTGGGTATAATTCATATAATAAAGAGTTTATTATTATGATAAACAGTGCGTCAAACATGAGTACAGTGGAAAAGTCTCATTTACAACAAACATTTTAATTTAATTAATTACGTGCGATTTCGCCGATTCGGGTAGTTTGCCACAAAAAAAAGCACAAAAAACTCCACAAACTGCATCGAAATTTAGAAAATCGAGCTTTTTTTGGCCGCAACTGCCACAAAAGAATCTCTGTGAAATCCTGTACGGACTGAATATTAGACTGACCACGAGCAGTTTAATTTCCTCAGTAAAACCCACTCTGACTAATCCGAGCTGATTGATGGCTTATAATCACCCGAGTCGCTCCGTTCGTGACGAATCGATCTCTCCGTACTCGGGACATTTTTATCCCGAGACTCTGCGTGTGGCGTGGAAGTGTTTCCAAATCCACTTGTGTGACAAGGTTCTTGTTAAAACTGTTTTCTTTTTAAGCGAGCCTTCTGAAACATCCTTGCGTTTGATCTCTCTCTCTCTTTTTTTTTTTTTTTTTTTAAAAATCTGTTCTGCCTCGAACCGGTTTGCAATCGGGATGAAAATGGAGCGACAAAAACAACATAATGGCTTCCTGCTGCGCTCATGTTCGATTTACTTCGACATTCCTGTAGCTCCGACGTGTTTACAGGACGTTCTCCAGCCTCGGAAATAAAGGAATTATTTAACAGAATCTACATAAAGGGAAAGATTATTTTTGAGGAAAATGGAATGCAGAAGTGATTGACAGGATAGAAGAAGTAAAAACGCATGTCTTATCTAGAACTACAGAGTTCATGTTGTGGGACGTGACAGGTTAAAGGGATTAGTTTTTGAACAAATATGTTTTAAAATTGTATTTTTCGCTCTAAATATGATGTGTTGAATAAAACATGCTGTGATTCTGTCTAGAACCTTCAGCACCTTTTCGAGCACAGATAGTTAGCATCTTTATCATTTTCACTCCAAGCAATTAGTGTCTCTGTGTCCATTGGTTACAGTGAAAGAGGCGTGGCCTCTGTGTCAATCAGTTACCGTGAAGGAGGCGTGGCTTTTCTTCACATCATATCTCACTGAAACGGCTCTTAATCTTGGATTGGATCATCAGACTGATATTTCAGTTACTACATAATTCCAATGACTGTCTTCCATTGATCCATTTTTCGAATTGAATGTTTCTGAGAAGTGAGGAAGTTCTCTAAAAGCATCGCTTCAGTTCAGGAGGTCTCATGCCGAGATCCGTCATAACGGCCGCTGGGATCCTTACACACGATCAGACATGGAACATGTCTCACACACACTGGATCTTGCTATAAGTGGTGCCTTAGAGTCCCCCAGACCACCAGGGGGTGCTATGATTTTTAAGGTCGCCCGCTTGTCGTGTGAAAAGAATAGAAACTGCAATTTATGTTAACTAAATTTAAATCAATCACCTACAGGTCTTTTCAGAATGATCACAACTCGAATAATTTGTTTCTTGTAACGAAGGACAGGGGCTCAAACAGCCCTGAGGGTGCCAATACTTTACTTTTGTTAAAAGTAGCATGAATATGGAGTGCAGTCTTTCTCAGGGGACATTAAAATACCGTAAAAACAAACAAACCCTGAAGCAGTCATGCATTTTCTTCCACTGAATCTTGGCGACTGTTGACCAATCGATAGCCTGCACTCATTCTAGCTCCACCCACACATCCTACTTAATCATATTCAGTATTTTATTCATTTATTTTTTACACATGGTCATTTAATAAATCGGGGCCGGAGCTTCTGATGCAGAATTAGACAGATGATGGAAAAATCGCAGCCCACAGAAGTGCATAAAAACAAAATAAAATCCATTTTAAAAAACACTTATTGTAATTACTATCAGGCAGTCAGTTATTTCCTTTAAAACATTAGCGTGAAATCTTTAAACGAATCTAATTAAATACAGTATAATCACATAAATTGTCACCTAACCCCACCTCATTCGTTCAAAGCCCCGCCCCTTTTACAGTCATCTCCATCTGAACTGATGGTCACTATAATACAAATCAGCCATAACTGGACATTATTATTCCTTATTTTTTTTGGTAGAGTTCGTGTTCAGACAGTGAATTACAGGACAGACGGAGCTTCCGAGCAGGAATAAACCCGAACTGTATTTACAAGTTCAATCTGCGTGCGCGTTCTACAGCTACGCCACGTGAGCACATAAAACGTGATTCAGTCCTGACCTTGAAGTTCATCTGTAATAAACCGGGTTCTTGCAGGCATCTAATATACCACAAACCCCATGCTGATGGATTATGAGAAAATAACTCTGTGGTAAAATTAAAGCATTTCATCACTGAATTATTAAAGTACATTCGATCTGAATTATTGAAACCTTTTTCTAGGTGGAAGAATTCAGCGTAAAGGTTTAGCCACGTCCGTGATTTAAGCAGCGTCGAGTCTCAGCACTGCAGTCTGGATAATAAACGTGGCACTGACTGCTGATGGGTTTCAATGCTAAAAGGCTAACATCTGTCATCTCTCAGGCTACAACGGTAGCTCATTAGCATGCATGGTGCAGCTTCAGCAGCTACACGCTGAATATAAAAATCGATCCGTTAAGGAAAACGAACATTGTAGACGTTTCACCTCAAACGGTTTGGAATTCATTTTTAAACGAAATTCGCTGTTTTCTCTCAAGTACCTGGATTTGTTTTTACTTGTTTCAGTAATTCCAGACTTTTTTTTTTTTTCGGGATAGAAACCCAAACCCTACAGCTTGTCACGTTATCTAAAAAACGCCAAAAAAAAAAAAAAAGCCAAAAAAAAAAAAAAAAACAAAAAGTGTAAACTCTTTTGTTCTGAAGATGTCGGAAAACAAAAGTTCCAGCTTTACCCCTGACAGTGGAGACTCCTTCCATAGATTAAGTAGTAACAGCTCATTCACAGTCGCTGTTACTATAGAAACGATAACGTATTAGAACGAGCGCGTTATTATAAACCCGCACTAAACATGTCGGAGAAAGTTAATCACCAACCGATCAGACTCTATAACCGCACAGCACGGTGGCGTAAAGTGTATATACACCGTACCACGTCCCGGTGTTCTTCTGAAAAAGATTCCGTCCGCGTCAGAGTTAGCCAAACAGTTTATAATAACGTTATAATTGATGAGCTAATTTTCTGCATCGTGTGGCGTTCGCATTTAAAAAGGACGAGCGCTGCTCGTGTTTCCCAGAATGCTAATTTGGATATATGCTCTTGTCTAAGATTTACAGCATAGAAATTCCTCTCATTCCACTTCTCCACGATCAGCAAATCTACCCTCGGTTAGTCGTTCCCTGCTCCGGATCTGCTGACGCTCTCCGTGTGCGTTACCCAGTAAAACGTTCTCCCGGAAAATCAGCCCGGTTTTACAGCGTCGTCTGTCGTCGTTAAGGCTAGTGGGCCACGTAATTAACTATTCGGAATGAGACAGATAAGCCGGCGCGATGACGGTCTCATTCCTCCGACTGAAAGCCGACCCCTGGAATTTAATTACTAATACATGAGCTTTAATTGAACTTCTGTCGGAGTGCATGCCCGGAGTAATTAAAATGTGACCGAGATACGCTTTTAAATGTTAATCAGAGAATCTGCGCCCTATTATGAAAAAGCGAAGATGGAGACGAGATCCTGAGGAAGGCGCGCTGGAGTCATCAGCGAGGCCCTGGGTATCCAATCTCAGTGTTAACGCCATCTATCACATCCCCCAGGCAAACATTATATCTCCTGCGGTGCTGCGAGCCCGTTTAGTGGATGATTAAAAATGAATTTTATTAAACAATATATCAGAGGTCTTCAATCCCTGAGAGTCTCAAGAAAGTGCATTTTCGAACTGCTGCAGCTCGCAAAACACTGTTCATCATCACCTGGAGCTGGTTAAAACCGGCACAGAACGGAAATATGGGACGTGCAGAGCGTGTTTGTGGGTTGGATTAAAAAAAAGTACCTAAGTATATGCAAATGTCTGACTATAAAAATACTTTACGAACCCGTGCTTTTAAGGATAATACACAATCTTACATACTATACCGTATTGATTAATATTTTAGACATTATTTGGTCTAGAGGCTTATTTCAAACTCTCTTATTGCAAAATCCACTCACAGTTTAGCAGTTAAAAAAAACATCCGCGTTTGGATCATAATCCGATTTTCACGATCTACAATTTTTAAGCTGTAACGTAGATGTACGAGAAACAGCAAGCTTTCAAACAAGACCTTTTAACGGCTATGTGTTCTGTTATTCAGTCCCTACACCTCAGTCGACCGTCCGGAGATCACGAGGGTGAATCCTGGCGATACAAAAGAGCTAAACTGGCCGTGAGCTCTGGGTGCGAGGGGTACAGGGGTGACACTAGGCAATGAGCATCTGTGAGCTCGTGTATTTAGAAGGCGGCGGATAGCAGAAGGCTTTCCCCTACATGTATTACGCTGCCCTGCGATGCTGAAGGTAGCTTCACGTGTTTCTTAGGATGAGTTAGCCTGAAATCCAAACCGGGGGGGAGGTACAGCTTCGAGTTCTTTGCTCATGATGACGTATAATAAAAATACAAACTGCCAAAGTGTGAAAGTAATAAAAGGAAAAAGTAATAAAATGAGAAAGAAGTCTGCTTCCAATCGCCCAGATTTCCTGATCTCGGTTTCCCAGTATTTTCCCATCTAAAGGAGCGTTAACGAGGTAAGAAATAAAACACGGCATGGTGGTGTGATTATTTTCCTACAACAGCACACCCTATAAAGTGTAACTTCACATACTAGAGAACTACTCCAACTTTTCCTTCATTTATTCATGTACAGATGTCCTGTGAGTCGAACCCACAACCTTCCGGTCTTTAGCGCAGCACCGAGCCGGCTCCGTCCCGACGCCAACCTCACGTCTTAAACAGCAGCAATAAAACAAACCTTTTACATTTTAAACGTTTATCGATCTCCATTAAACCACAATAACACGCTCTGATATAACTAGCTCATAATAATTACAGCTTAAACACTTCCTGATATTGATATTATATTATATTATACACAGTAAAGCATTTATGATTCTCCCAAAGCTTTTTTTATGTTGGATAATCACGGCCCGATTCGAAACGTTTATCACAAAATTTGTTTAATTCAATCCAATAAAACTTTAATCATCCAATAACTACAACTGCTCATTTATTACAGACATTAAGTTTTCGGAAAAGATTTTTTTTTAAACATCTCTGGATTTTGCGGTGATAATAAATGAACCCCATACTGTACTGTGGTTAGGGATCTAAATCTACATCTCTGTAAGACTGCGTTGTGACGACGTCTAGTGTTAAAAATCATGTTACAAATAAAACTCAAACCGAATTCAATAAAGTACAACATTTTTAAAGAAAATTGTTCCATTGTGCGTTTTCAATTTTGATTTGAGTTTTCATCTGGGGTTGGAGATGAAAATGCTTTTTAAAGCAGTGCAAAAATAAATAAACAACCAACCAACTAAATAATAAATTTGTAAATCGGACATTTCATGTTTATTTTTAATAGACTTGTTAGAATTGCACTGCAGACTATAATAGTCAAAATAATTCATTATAATAAAAATTGCTTTTTATAATGGGATTTCTCTCTTACTATGCTGTATTTTATGTAAACCTTTACACAACAAATATAAGAGTAAATAAATAGTAAACAAAAAAATAACCTAAAACCGAACCTAAATAGTAGACGCAATATAGCCTGCCTCTTCTTCTGAATAGAAGATGACGTAGTGGTGATTTTCTTTTGGCGTGGTCACATGATATAATTATGGCACACTGTTTACAGTATAAGCACTTATTACGCCTATTATAAACACTATTATAAAGTGAACCTCCGCATGACGTCGAGTTGGAGGATCTCAGCAGCCAAAGAGCCGAGTTCCTCAGAGCGCCTCTTGGGCCGGGCGTGGTTCTGTGGACCTGTGAGTATTTATATTGATCTCTGGAGCAAGTTAGGATTCAGAGCTGAGCACTGTACAGGAATGATCTGATCTTCAGCTGAAGGCCTTTCAGTGTAAATGTCTTCCTCCAGTTCTACGCTCAGACACCGCAGAGCCACATCCAGCACCCGGCTCCGGGACACGCAGTACTAAAGGGCTCCTCCCATCAGACAGGCCGAAAGGTCACCTTTGATTTGCTCAGGCTGCCGCGGCTGAGCTGAATCTTGCCTGGGAAACGTACGGAAAAAAAACAGAACAAAGAACAAACAGGTTCGATTGTGGAAAATCTCCGAACGAACAACGGATCAGCGTGTGTCAGCGCTCCTGCGGTGCCGTAACCTTTCATTCGGTCAGACTGAGACGGAGGACGAGCAAACCGCGGGTGCGATCAAAGTCCGAGCAGACAGATTTTTATTCAGGCAGGTGGTGAAGACGAGTGTTTAGTGGGAGGGATGATGGAGGTCGGTGGAGGTGTGAACACCAATTGCAGAGGTTGTGCTGACAGATTAGATATAAAAAGAGCAGAAAAGCAAGTAGCAGCTTTAACCCGAGACCTCTCACCACCAGCAGCTGTAATAGGCTTTATGATAAATTTAGAAAGCGAGCGCAGCAGTGTTCAGATTCATGTCTAGCACCTTTGTGATATCATTTTAATTGACTGATGGTGACACGAGATTTTATATCACAGTGATGAAATTAACGCTCTTCACAGAAACGGACCCTGATCTAAAACGCTTCTTCCTGCACGACGACACGCCAGGCATCCACCGAGTGTTGATACTGTACTAAAGCAAAAATAAATATTAAAAAAAACAAACAATGAGGCATGAACCTAATGTCCACCATTTTGCAAGCCTGCGTACACGCAAGTGGCGTATCGAATCGATCAATCGAGCCACAGTTTGAAAATGATTCTCCTATACAGAAATAAACCCGAGATTATTACAGCGAAGGAGCTGAAAAGCAGTCCCGGCTGTGGATTTGAGTATTCAGGTCAAGTATGAAAATACACCCCGAGTCCTGGGAATGAGCACAAGACAGAGACTTCATGCCGATCACTAATGAGTTGACTATAAACATGCGAGAAGTATTAGGAAAAGAACTAGGTCAATAAGCATGCTTTTAACCTTTATTTTAAAAAAAAACAAACAAAAAAAACAAAACAAAACCAGATTTTACAAATGCTAAAAATATCTACGTGCTGTTGCGTCTGTTAGCTCGGAGATCCAGGGTCGCAAAGCGGAAGCAGATGGATGCACGCGCAAACCGTTTATTCTTAAATCAAAAGCAAGTGCAGGCGAAAAGTCAGACAAACAGAACAAAACCAAAAGTCGAAAAATCTAAACTCCAAGAACAGAGAAAGAAAAGCGCTCAGAGAGGCACGCTGGAACGGCAAGACCGTGGTGAATGAGGTGGTAAATACACAGAAGGGTAACTGAGGGCTAACAGGAAACAGGGGACTTCCATAGACAGGTGTGCGAGAGATAATATCCAAGCTGGACTGGATTGTGGATTCACAGTGGCTTTTGGATTGATGGGGGTTTGGAATGAGACAACCAGTCACTAGTGGGTGCGGTTACACTGCTAGTGGGCGTGGTTAGATTAGATTAGTAGCACTGATGGCCATCATTCTTTCATATCCCAGCTAATTCTCATCTAACACACAGCAGCTAAATCAACCAGGAATATAGAGTGAATTTAAAGGAGCTGAAGAAAAACATCTGCAGGTTAAAAATAAAATAAATAAAGTCACGTATTGTTGATTCTTATCGACAAGACAGAAGAGATACCGGAGCGTTTTATCCCTCCAGGACATGACCTGTGATTTAGCACTGGCATTCAAACCTTCGCTTTTCCGATTTGGGAATTCAGTGATGACCCGACGTCCCGCTCTTGTGGTGAATGGCATTTAACGATTAGATCCGCATGATGCGGCGTATCTCTGGAAATATCACAAAACCACAACAACAAAAAAGAAAAGAAAAAAAGCAAGCAGCAGCGAAAGGAAATTTGTATTCAGTCCGCAGCAGTGTTTAGCCTCGGAGTTGTTATAGATCTTAACATCTATAAGGATACGAGGACTCACTACGAGTGGTTTAGACACTTAAAACACATTATGTCCATAGAACACGTTATGTTTTATATTGTTACGTTTGTCACCATGTGATTTTCTTACATCTCATATAGTATTGTTCACACACTACAAAAACAAGCCTACTAGAAAGAAGCCAAATATTCTGAAATATAATCAGGTTGTTTTGCATCAAGCAAGAAATAAATAAATAGTTTTGCTTGCATAGAAATCTTAAAACTAGCGTAAAAGTTTAACCACTGAAAGACCGTAATGGACCATAAAACGAGACAAAAATACCAAAGTTTCAGCAATTTGTGCTTATTACAAGCAATGGACACTCAGTTATTCAAGAGAGATTTACTTACAATGAGTATTTTGGTGTCTCGACTGAGCTGACTTTAAGAATTGACAGCTAGGGGTAACACAGAACAGGTGCGAGTGATCAGTGGGGCGTGTGACATGGTCATGTGATGTACTGGGGCTGATGGGTAATGTAGTTCAGTGTGGATTTCAGCATAACCGTGACACATAGCTGCTTCATTGAAAATTAAGGTTATACAAGTGGTCTTAGTCTTAAAAGAAGGAAAACCATCCTGTTCCTCTGCGAGGAAATTACACACACAGTTGTTGTGGCTGGTTACTGGTTAAATCTAGCTCAAAATGAGCTGGAATATCTTATTAAGACAAAGTTAGATATATTTTGTTAGAATGAGATTACTGTACTTTTCTAATGCAGAAATGTATTTTCACACAAAAATAACACTCATTTCCCAGAAACAAGGCTTTTTTTGCTAAGTTTAAATTCCTTTTTTTTTTGCCGTGTATGATATTGTTCATGTGTGAATTTCAGGGCACAACACGGTGAAATTCACCTTCACATGTCTTTCACGTGGGATCGTATTCTCATTCACGTAACCACATGTGAATTGATGGTCGTTTTTCCTTTTCGTTTTTCGGTCAGTGTAAAATGTCTGTTTTCTCTGCACCTTCGTTATATCGCATTACGGCTCTATCCCCGGTTCCTCTTCGTTATGACTGACAGGACGGTCAAGTGCTCTAATCGTTGCCTTGGTGCTCGAAATAAGAGCATGCGCAGGTCTGACTGACGGCGGAGCGTTAAACGATATCCGCTGTATTTTTCTTCTGCCTGATCCACGGCGTTTGCTCATTATTTCTCAGGAAGCGAACACAGATACAAACTCAGAGCTGCCCAGCCGCAAAATATGCACAATAACGAGAGACTATTTATGTTAACAAGCAAGGACACTGTTCTACTGTAAACCCTGTGCTCCGGGGCAAAAACATGGCTGCCACCATTACAGATACTTCCTGTCAGTTTCCATCGAATAGCCAAAAATGAGCCGCGTGTAACCGGGACCAGTACTGGCTGGTTCTGTCCGGGTTTTAGACCTCGCTATAGAGGAAAGAATGGGAATGTTCTGGATATAAAAGATCCTGGAAATGTAGAACCCTGGAAATTGAAAGTTCTGGAAATAGAGCCTTGAAAATATAAGGTTCTGGAAATAAATGGTTCCGGAAATGAAAGATTCTGTAAATAAAAAGTTCTGGAAATAAAAGGGTCTGGAAATAGAGCCCTGGAAATACAAGGCTCTGGAAATAAGTGCTTCTGGAAACGTAAGGTTTCGGAAATAACAAAGTTCTGGAAACAGGGCCCTGGAAATATAAGGTTCTGTAAATAAATGGTTCTAGAAATGTAAGGTTCTGGAAATAAATGGTTCTGTAAATAGAGCATTGGAAAAATAAGGTTCTGGAAATAAATGGTTCTGTAAATAGAGCATTGGAAATATAAGGTTCTGGAAATAAATGGTTCTGGATATTAAAGATTCTGGAAATAAATGGTTCTGGAAATAAAAGGTTCTGGAAATAGAGCCGTGGAAATACAAGGTTCTGGAAATATATGTAAGGTTCTGGTAATACAGATATTCCGACTGTAGCTCTGCGAAGGAACTCGAACTGCACCTTTAATAGTTTCTTGCTACATGCAGAATTGAGGTTTAGCTTTGAACATCTGCAGAACCGGTGAACATTAGCGAGCTGTTAGCATGCCACAGCGAGCCGGCTGTTTCACTCCGACGCCTCCTAACACACCCTGCAGAGTTCTCGATCAAAGTTCAACGAACGGCGTACAGCCGAGGCCGACAGAACAGCGTGTGCTTCCTCGTTTTCATGACTGGTTACTCGTCTAAATAATTCATGAGTGCGGCCCTGTTGTCCACGCACCGGCCTTTACAAAGCACGGGGAAGTGGTACAGTTCTGCAGTGCTGAGAGCAAAGAGTCAGTCATATTAATAGATGTATACACTGTTCACATGGCTGCATGTCTTCATCTATCACCGCTCACATCCGCCGTCTGAATGTCAATGAAGCTCATTGTGTGGAGGGCAGATCTTCTATTGCATTAAATTGCTCTTCAGAATATTGCTCTTTCTTGGGGATAATGCAGAGATCAAAGTGACATTTCCACACACTGCATCCCTCTGCATTGTCTCTCATCCTGCTTTCTTTTTCTTTCATGCAGAATAAAAGCGTATATATTGTCAGACTGATTTTTAAGTTTTAATCCTTTCACATATCCATACATAGTATGAATGAACTAAATAATGCATATGCATATATTTACAAGAATTTCAGGGGTGCCAATATTTTTGAGCCAAAAATCTTTGTGTAAGTTTTTTTTTCTTCTTTCTTTTCTCATAATTTATGATTTCTCTCATAATTGCAGACTTTTTTTTTTAATCACCTTTTTGAAAAACCCATCTTTACCAAGGGTGCCAATAATTATGGCGTGCCAGAATTATTGGCATTCTTCGTGACAGTAGGCCAAAATGATTAAAATATTTCACCTCAAAATTGGAGAAAATATATTCACTCTAACAAACATCGTTCTAATAGGAATTTAAATAAATAATAATAATAAAAATATATAGTATTTTTGTTGTTAGAAATATGTGGTGCAAAATTATTGGCACCCTTTGAAAGAACAAATTGGAGAAAATACAATACATAAGTATCACTCATAGGCAAGATAATTAACAGAATTATTATTATTATTATTATTATTATTATTATGATTATTATTTACATTGTTGGGATTTGAACGCTATGGTATGAATTTTAAAGGCGGTTCAAGGCTTGCATTGAGGCGTCACTAGATGTTAAGTATGGGGTGCCAATAATTTTGAGACCAGTATTTTGCTGAGAAATTAACATTATATGACACACATTGCATGAGCTGTGCATTTTATTTATTCGTTCTTGTTCAGTTTAAAGAGCAGTGGCAGTAATGTTGGAGGTCACGTGGTTGGAGGGCACGTGTAAACGTGGCCAACTTCAAAATTATTGGCACCGTTAATGTTAATTTTAGTGTAGTGTGGAGAGTGTGGTGTGTAAAGTGTGCGGTGTAGAGTGTGGTGTAGAGACTGTTGTGTAGTGTAGAGAGTGTGGTGTGGTGTGTTTGATGGGAAGGATTCCCATTTCATTAGATTGCTCTTCCTCGAGGGGGCTGAGGTGGGGGGACGGACCGCTGAGATCAAAGCGTGAGTCATAGCGATCTGTGCTATTCAGTGTGTGTTATATGATGCAGAATTGGGCAGTGTTGGCAGTATTGGGTTAGAGTCAAGAGCTGATAACAACAAGAGCTTTCTCTTTCATTCATAATAAAGTTTAATTAGTGTGATACCTTGTTACGGTTTCAAGTCGCATCATAGCGTTCCTCAGTCTTTATTTATTTTTTTAAATATATATTTTGTATTACTGATCTCACTTACAATGAGTAAAGGACAAAACCCAGCTGTCATATTTACATATTAATATCAGCATCAATGTATATTTATGGTATTCTGTATTTACAGTACACTTCGAATATCGGCGCATGAGTGTCTTATTGACGTATGATGTACATTCCTTACACCATTCCAGATCTCGATTATTTGGGAAAGCACACATTCGCACTGGTCAAAATGGGAGCTGAAAGATTCAACATTAACTGGAGTGTACCAAATGATCCAACTCACTGAAAAGACCTAGAAATCCCATCACTACTACTACCTGTGGAAGAACATTTCATTAAGTGTGTTGTGCTGTATGGTTCTCCACAATGGGAATATTGAGTACTGGAAATATAGAACCCTGGGAATATAGGATGCTGGGAATATCAGTGACTGGGAGGTAGGAGCCTGGGAATATAGTATCCTGGAAATATAGGACCCTGGAAATATAGAACCCTGGGAATATAGAACCCTGGGAATATAGAACCCTGGGAATATAGGACTCTGGGAATATAGGATGCTGGGAATATCAGTGACTGGGAGGTAGGACCCTGGGAATATAGTATCCTGGAAATATAGGACCCTGGAAATATAGAACCCTGGGAATATAGGACCCTGGGAATATAGGACCCTGGGAATATAGGATACTGGGAATATAGGATACTGGGAATATCAGTGACTGGGAAGTAGGACTCTGGGAATATAGTATCCTGGAAATATAGGACCCTGGAAATATAGAACCCTGGGAATATAGGACCCTGGGAATATAGGACCCTGGGAATATAGGATACTGGGAATATCAGTGACTGGGAAGTAGGACTCTGGGAATATAGTATCCTGGAAATATAGGACCCTGGGAATATAGAACCCGGGGAATATAGTATCCTGGAAATATAGGACCCTGGGAATATAGGACCCTGGGAATATAGGATGCTGGGAATATCAGTGACTGGGAGGTAGGACCCTGGGAATATAGTATCCTGGAAATATAGGACCCTGGAAATATAGAACCCTGGGAATATAGGACCCTGGGAATATAGGACCCTGGGAATATAGGATACTGGGAATATAGGATACTGGGAATATCAGTGACTGGGAAGTAGGACTCTGGGAATATAGTATCCTGGAAATATAGGACCCTGGAAATATAGAACCCTGGGAATATAGGACCCTGGGAATATAGGACCCTGGGAATATAGGATACTGGGAATATCAGTGACTGGGAAGTAGGACTCTGGGAATATAGTATCCTGGAAATATAGGACCCTGGGAATATAGAACCCGGGGAATATAGTATCCTGGAAATATAGGACCCTGGGAATATAGGACCCTGGGAATATAGGATGCTGGGAATATCAGTGACTGGGAGGTAGGACCCTGGGAATATAGTATCCTGGAAATATAGGACCCTGGAAATATAGAACCCTGGGAATATAGGACCCTGGTAATATAGGACCCTGGGAATATAGGACCCTGGTAATATAGGACCCTGGGAATATAGGACCCTGGTAATATAGGACCCTGGGAATATAGGACCCTGGTAATATAGGACCCTGGGAATATAGGACCCTGGGAATATAGGACCCTGGGAATATAGGACCCTGGGAATATAGGGCACCTAGATCATTGGACTTAAATCTCTGGGAACATAAGGAAGTGAAGTAGTGGGAAATCGACGACATCCATTTGATAATCCTGTTTACTGGTTAGACAGTAAGTATTTTTGATTTCTCTTCTCCTTTCAGCGGGTAGGTATTTGTGCATGTTCCCGGTTAATTTGGGTTTTACTTATTATTTTGGCTCGGTTGACTCGCTCTCATCAAACAAAGGAAACACATTCTAGTCTTCAAAGCTATTCTTTTATTTTATGTTGCAACCCGACTATGATGGGTGTGTAACACAGTCAGTGCTGTATTTCTCAGCTTCGTGACCTTGTTCTTTGCGGTTTTTTGTTTTGTTTCTTGATTTTTTCCACCCGCTAGTTCTCCAGCCTTGTGTTTCTCTGGCTGTGACCTCAACCAGCCTTGTCTCGGATGTGATAATGGATCTGCCAGCATTAAAGCCGTCTGCCTGCTTTATGACCCCTGGCTTCGCTAACAACTCTGAGAAAAACTGTAATAAAAACACTAAGACCCTGATTCACCACGATCACAAATAAAGAGGCTAATTTGTGCGAGCAATCGAAAAAGTTATGTGTGCAATAAATGTCATTAAGATATCATAATTTCTAAATAAAAACCCTTATTATTTTGAGGCATTTGAGATCCCAGCATCTAAGACCTGGAATGTTTGTTAAGTCTCTGTAGAGACGTAGAGTTATTTTTTTTTTCATATCCCCTCCGAAACTATTGGAACGGCAAGACCAACTCGTTTGTTTGTGCTATACACCAAAGACATTTGGGTTTGAGATCAAAAGATGGACATCAGATATCAGCTTTTATTATTATTTCATCTAGATGTGTTAAACAACATAAAACATAGAACCGTTTGTAGCAGACCATCCAAGTTTTAGGTGACTTCTGAATTCATTCTGCTGCTACCATCATGAGTTCCATCACCAATTAAGATTAGTGAGAATGTTCCAGAAGCAGCCATGCAAGCCCAAGCCATGACACTACCTCCACCATGTTTCACAGATGAGCCCGTATTGTGTTTTGGATCCACACCAAAGTGTAGAGATCCTTTCTTTCCAAATTGTTGTATTGGCTATGCCCAGTGTCTCTGTAATGCCTCTGCTTTTCTCCCATAGACAGCTCTCTGATCTTCATGTTGGTTTATCCTTTTTAAACGACAGATGCAGGCTTCACAGGTGAAACTGAAGGCTGAAACCAAGAGTAGATGTTCAGAACTATTTATTGTTTAAACAATCAATCAATCTAACAGGACACACCCAGGTAACAATAAACACCAGTCAGTCACGTGTTGCGATATTTTTATTTGCCTACAAATTGTGTGATCTGATACAAAACGTGCGATGTTCTATGTCGATTAACACGTCTACATATAAATACGAGGAAATACAAGCTGAAATTCTAAACTCTCTTCTCATATCTGTCTTTCGATCTCAAACCCACGTGTCTTCAGTCTACAGCGAAAACAACTGAATTGTCCTTGTCGTTCCGATAGTTTCAGAGGGGACTGTACTGTATATACACACACACACACACACACACACACACACACACACACACACACACACACCGAGCTTTAATAAATTAGGTCTTTAGCGTTTAAACACAACCCACTTTTGATAAATTGATGCAAAATCAACAAGTAAAACGGAAGAATTGGAACCTTTAAAATTGAGTGGACTGTGATTCGGCTCAATCGCTTAATCTCGATCCAAACCTAATATACCAGAAATGAGACGAAATGGTGGTGTACTTTTAAAGATTTGAGCCTCATGCAGACCGAGTCTGAGTGGTATCCTCGTGTCTGGATGGAAAGACTGACACTTGAAAGACCACCTGATGTGCTTTTGATACAGTCAAAAAAAGAAATCTCTCCGTGTTAATGATAACGTTCTGATCCAGTGGAAATGTTAATCGTGTGCAAAAGTGCTCCGTTCTGGGAAAATGTCAGCGCCACCCTCTCCATTATGCTTCCTGTAATTAAAAGACGCTTATGGACTCTTTTTTTTTTTTTTTCCTTTTCTGCTACACAGGCCTGGTGATATTTTATTTTTTTTAATGATTGAGCGTGTCATTGCTTGGACCCCAGAGTTGATGCGGAAGGTGCATTCCCTTCACTTTTTCTCTATTATAAGATTGAGCTCTCTTTATTTAGGAAGAAGTTTGTCCTTTGTATAAACACACAGGAGGTTACAATGCTAGAATGCAAAAAAAAAAGAAGCCAACAAACAAACAAACAAACAAACAAACAATGTAGCTTGTCATGTTACAGAGAAACCACAAAGCTTAAACTCCTCTCTTATTCAACAAGAACACGGGTTTTTAATTGGTTTATGTGGAGCGTCCGCTGTACAGGTCCCTGTGAATGAGTTGTTACTATGGAAACGATACTGTGTTAGAACCTCAGGACCTGTAATTATCCAACAACGTACTGTAACCTTTTTTTTCTAAATGTTTACAGTTCATTATACTTCATAATGTTCAGAATGGCACAGTTTTAGTGATTTGAGCTGAAAGCTCTCTCTCTCTCGCTCTTTCTCTCCCTCTTTCTCTCTTTCTCTCTCTCTCTTGCTCTTTCTTTCTCTCTCTCTCGCTCTTTCTCTCTTTCTCTCTCTCTCTCGCTCTTTCTCTCTTTCTCTCTCTCTCTCTTTCTCGCTCTTGCTCTTTCTTTCTCTCTCTCTCGCTCTCTCTCTCTCTCTCGCTCTCTCTCTTGCTCTTTCTCTCTCTCTCTGGCTCTTTCTTCCTCTCTCTCTCTTTCTTTCTCTCTCTCTCGCTCTTTCTCTCTCGCTCTCTCTCTTCTCTCTCTCTCTCGCTCTCTCTTCTCTCTCTCTCTCTCTCTCTTGCTCTTTCTCCCTCTCTCTCTCTTTCTCTCTCTCTCTCTCTCTCTCTCTCTCTCTCTAACTCTCTCTCTCTTTGCTCCTTTATTTCAAGATGTAGCAAAACACCCCTGAATGAACATCTGCGTGTGATGACAGATCCAGTACAAAAAGCATAATCTCTCTTTCAATATTAACCCGATCAATAATTCCAGTTTCACCCGCAGGATAAAGACGTCACCGGCGTCGGATTTACACGTGCTTGCCAGCGTATGAAGCTCAAGCTTTGATCTCTGCGTTTTTCTGCTCCCCTGAGGAACAGCGATCTAATGAAGTGCTAATTACACGGGAATTCTCTCCTCTACTCCGTCAATGAGAGGCAGAGTAAGAGGACAGAAATGCCGACTAATAGCTTGGTACACATAACTGAGTAGAAACACTACAATCGTCATTTGAACTGATTCTATTATGGCTTTATATACAAATCTTTACATTTACTGTTATTTTAGATATTATATACAGTATAATATCTACCCATAAGCATGGATTTGTTGTGCAGAAACGTGCACTGTAAAGTGTACACTTCTTAAAGGAGCAGTGTGTAATGTTACACGCCCCCCTGCTGGACGGTAGACAAATTGCAGCTGGAATAAAATCACTGAAGTCTTCATTCACAGGGACTCGAATGACAAATGCTCAAAAACCAGTAAGAAATCGTATTTGTTAAAGACCAACATGTCATACTTTTTATCCAGTTATTGTTACCTTTAATGTTGTCAAAACAAGTTTCTCACTTACGTTATAGCAGGTTCGGTCACCGAAAAGAGAACTGCAAAACAAAACAAAACAAACAAACGGAAACAGTTACAGCTTCACCTCTGACTGTTACAAAGACTTGACACTGGAGACTCCTTCCATAAATACACACACAAAAAACCATATCAATGATTACCCGTGTTTTTTAAACGAACGAGCTGTTTCTATAGAAACGATGACGTATCAGAACGAGCGCATTCGTATAAACCTGTGACTTGGAGCTGCGCTACTGTCAGAGCTGCTGTTAGAGAAAACTAATCAACACTCTCCTTTACATATCGTGAAGTTCTGAAAGTTTGAAAGGAAAATATAAAAGAAAACTGGAAGTGAACAATAAACATTTTCGTTTATAACAACACACAAGACTAATTATAATGCACACGTTCAGCGGGTGTGTCCGGGGCCGAGCAGGAAGATAAACAGGAAGTAAAGAGGACCGTCTCAGAGACAAAATGGCAGCATTATGGCTCACACTGTCTGTGCGTAATCTTATTCTATTAAATTAACCTTCACCCAGCGCTCCGTCTCGTCCCGCCTCCGCTTTAATGAAATGTTTCTGTGAAAAATGGCCCCGGACCTTCATAAAGTTGTTTATATTCATGATTCACAGCCATCAACTTCTATCAGCTCAGCGGTCAAAACACAATAACAGTCCCCGTCTTATAGCGGCTCCTCGGGGAACTGTGAATTCATAAAAATGTAAAAAAAAAAAAAAAAAGAAATACATTAAACAAATAATAATAAAAATAAAAACAAACCGCACAGAGCAGCGCTTTGCTGCTGCACACAATCTTCATGACAGGACACAGGCACGCTTACGGGACGCTCATTAGCATCTTCTGAATCAGTATGCGCAGGAGGTTCGCTCTCATGACCGCGAGAGCTGAAAGAACGGTAGAAGTGACTGCTCCAATCTCAGAGAGGTGAATGCTGATGAGCGTTGCTTTCCTGAAAACCGAGAGCCCCCCGAGCGTTTGAATAAACACTCGCTCGCATTTCTAATGTGTAAATATGTATTACATTACAGCGGTATAGTAGTAAAGCTGATTATGTGAATGATATGAGATGCACACACACACACACACACACACACACACACACGAGTCATTCATGCACATTCACTTCACACTCAGGCATAAAGCGTCATTCAGTCCTGCCGTAACGTTAAATCAACCGTTCGCACCGATCTCCTTTCCATCACACGACATGCTCGGTGCTCGGTTCCACGTGAGGAGGAGGACATTTCTTTTTTTAATCACAGCCTGTTTAATTCTGGATTGTGATTGGACTGATAGTGTTGATGAATTTTCTATAACGGCGGACGGTAGCGCAGCTCCGAATCAAAGGTCTATATTAATAACGTTAGCGTTTCTATAGCAACAGCTCCTTCACAGGGACTTGCACTGCGGACGGCGGGCGGATTTAAGGAATTGTCAGCATTTCTGTGAGCATTATTTATGTTTACGTAACGTTTACGGAAGGAAGGAGTCTCCAGTGTCAGCACTTTGGAACAGTCAAGCTGCGGGAACGAGTGTTCATACCTGCCATGACGAAAATGAGAACGGGAACTACCTCTTTTCACGGACATTCCCCAACACTACATGTCACTATAAATAGATAAGAAATAAAAGTATGACCGGTAGTTTTTAAATAATAGAACTTGTGAACGGTAATTTGCGGTGGAATAAGAGGAATGAAACACGTTGGCTCGTGCTCTTATAGGAAAATAATCAACTATAACTCCTTTGAGCTTTTTTTTCCATCCATCCGTTCATTTTCTGTGCCACGTATCCTACACAGGGTCACGACGAACCTGGAGACTACCCCATGGAACTCGATGCGTGAGGTGGGGGACAATCACACACACACACACACCCATTCACACACTAAAACAATTTAGACATGCCAAGCAGCCTGAAACAAGTGTCTTGGGACCGGGGAGGAAACCGGAGAACCCGGAGGAAACCCCTGAAGCATGTGGGAGAACATGCAAAGGTTGCACACACAGGGCGGAGGCGGGATTCGAACCCACGACCCCGGAGGCGCGAGGCGAACGTACTAACCACTAAACCACCTCCAAAAAATGCAGTAAATCAAATAAACACCCGAAACGCACAACAGTCATTAGGATTGACTTTTTTTTTCTAGAGGAATTTGGACACGAAACAGAGGTCTAGAAAACCGACACACTTATTTGCAATGAGAAATGCAAAATAAAAAAATAAATCAGGTTTTCACACTACTGCCTCGTAGTGTTTGGAAATGACCTCGGTGCTGATTGGAAGGTTGAAGTGGGTCAGCTCTCATCATTCGGGGGTTAAATGGGTAGTGGGTTCAAATTTCAGACCCTACAGTAAATCTTCAGTATCTCAGCACTGCGTGTGTGTGTGTGTGTGTGTGTGTGTGTGTGTGTATGTCTCACTTATAAATACCTTTGCTGAATAAAATCAATGGGAATGTGCTCTAACTCTGGATTTGAGTAACAGGTGCCAGTTTGTTGCTCTGTTACAACATAACACATATTTATATGCACATCAATCAGAGTTTATTTAAAAAAAAAAAAAAAAACACTTAAAATAAATGTTCCAAAGCAAAGAGTACACGGTGTACGCTAGAGAGAGCCGAGCAGCAGCAGCAGGAGCACCAGGACTCCGATATAACCAAGGATAAAAGCTTTGCTTGTCCACTGCGGCAGAAATCAATGTCTTGAACGCAGCTGGCTGCCTGCCTACACACACACACACACACACACACACACACGCACACTCACACACACGCACACTCACACACACACACACACACACACACACACACACTGCTGAGGGTTAGATTGATGAACAAACTAATACTTGTAATACTAGGGAAAGAAAAGGTCTACAGAGAGGTGTAATGTTCTTTATCTCAGAGGGAACTTTGACTATATTCAGGATATTTTCACTTATTCTACAGAAAAGCAGCTAATTACGCAACATTCGCACGAGATCAACCAGCGAACAGGATATATGCTTAGCTTAGCTACCTAGCTGGATCGCGCTGTAGTACATTTCGTCTTGTAATCTCACAAAACGGACTTCTATCATTCTCTAGAGATGTTTCAGTTCTAAACCTCGCTAAGAAACCCCTCCTTACCCTTCACAGGGATGTTATAACCACACACCTTTTCCCCGTAGCCCTCCTGCAAACATGCAACGCTACGTTCAACACACGTACTTACTCACCACTGTGAGCCATATTCAGAGTTACGTCCAAAAACGGCAGTGTGTGTCAGTTTTTACGCAGAAAAGGTTACGTGTATTCAGAACGGGTTACGCGCATGCTTAATTAGATTTCCCGAGGTCCACGTCGAGAAGATTCAAATCTGAGAATCACTGAAATCGGATTCGTAAGTGCAGATCGCAGCTGTCGTGATCCCGATGCCCGTGGCTAGAAAAGTGCACAAAAGACGTCAGATGGTCTGTGGGCGGAGCCTCCGAGGCTGAGACTAGGTTTTGTGTAACTTCTTGGTAAAGCATTGTGAATGCTAATGAATGGCAAGAAAACGAAAAGTCCATTTTATTTTCTTGCATTTCCATTCCCCAAAGCAAGCGAATTTGCATAAGCATCAACCCCCCAAAACAACAACAACAACAACAAAACAAAACAAAAAAAATAATCAGAATCACAGATATTATTCATGCCTACTTCCTTCGATGAAAACCTAAAAGTTATGCTAGTCAGGAAGATGTTTCCTATAGAGACAGTAAATGGACTGTGTGTGTGTGTGTGTGTGTGTGTTGACCTGAATGTGCCATATTAAATTTGGCATCGTCCACACTGATAGATGGTCACTGGAGAACACCCGAGTGTGTGTGTGTGTGTGCGAGAGAGAGAGAGAGAGAGAGAGAGAGAGAGAGAGAGAGAAAATGCTATGGACCTCCTCAGGTGAGATCTTTGCATGAAGGTTCCTCACTTATATACACATACACATATCATAAAGATTTGATTAGATGTGACTGAACTTCTTGGATCTTGTATCTGGGCAACCATGTGTAGAGCGTAACCATGGTAACCTAATGTCTCATCAGCAATTCAAATGAAAGTGCACAGGTGTGATGTGCTCATAAACTCCCTCCCACATCACCGTCGCCAAATATGACACAACCATCACCTCTTTAGCTTGCTGAACAAAAGTATTGACACCCTAGAACGCGTGAATCTTGTCATGTTTTTAAATGATGAAATAATAGAAAATGTATTGTTTATAATGATAATTATTAGTATTTTTGAAAAATTATTATTACAGGTAATTAGTTAAAATGTGTGTGTCCTGTAACAAGCCGAACAATTAAGAACATAAACGAGGGTCTAAGTTTGGAGACAGTTAAAGAGTTAATGTCGATCAAATTACTGGAGAATATTGGATCACAGTTAAAGAAAGAGATGCGGATTTTCGAAGTATTTTTCAGCACTGCGTGGTGTTTTGAATCATTTTGACTGCAAGTGAAAATCCACTGCGCTGATACACCCCCCGACATACGGTAAAATACATCTTCAACGTGGAGCACTGCAGTGTTTCCTCCCTACGTGTTCAACACAACGGTGTTCAAATTTAATACTTAAGAATTCAATGGTTTTAAACATTCTAATCTATCCGTCTTATTTTTTATTTTTTTGCTTCCATACCATAAAGTTCCAGTGTTCAGAGCTCTTTGGGATTCGCTACAAATCCGACTCACAGCTGGGACGTAACGAGGGTCATGAGGACGGATGCAATTGAAGGTGAGAGCTTTATTATAGGAGAGATAGGCAGACAAATCCAAACCATGAAACATAGGCGTGGTCAGAACAGCTCAAAGGGTCAGGCCAAGAAAAAGAAGGGGAGGGGTGGAGCCAAAGCCAGAATAACAACACGTGATCACAGCTTGGTAAACAACAGAGAAAAGTTCATCATACTTCACAAAGACCTTGTGCATGAGCAGTCTCTTAAGTAGCGTGGCGTGATTGTCAGTGTGATTGGGAACAAGTGTCTGTGATTAGTCCCCGGGATAAGGCGACGTGTCTGTGTCTTCCATTGGGAGTTGTAGTCGTCGGCCATGTTTGTAGTTCCTGGTGCATTCTGGGAAACGGAGTGACATGGAAACAGGAACCTGGGAGGTCTTTTGTTTGAGTACCATTTGAGTTAATTTGAACTGAAATCATTACAGGATTTATAGGTCTGTGTAAATTAGACAGACCCGTACACTACACACTCATTTTCCCCAATTGGCCTCTTTTGCCCTCCATTAGCTTCTTTTTCTGTGATTGTCTGTTTGACCTATTTTGTCTAATAGAGGTTAAGTGCTCTTGCTGAAATGTTCTCAGGAACTCTGTGTTCTTTTGCAGCCGTTTAGGGACTCGAACACAATGTGCTTTTTTTTCTTTTCTTTCCCCCGTAATGGCTATTTAAGACAGATTAATTTGAGAAATCAGAAAGAGCTCCTGGTTTGTTAGGGTCATCCGGGCCATCGTGAACGCTTTACGAAGAAGAAGAAGAAGAAGAAGACGAAGAAAGTCGACGCGTTTTCCAGACCGTTCCGCGTTCCCGTCTTTCTTTCGCACAGCTGAATAAACAGCATGACCGGAATGCGGCTCGATTTATTTTGAAAAGATCTGTTTACAAAGCAGCTAATTTTCCAAAGCAAGCGCTGGAGCGGGAAGCGCAGACGCCGAGCCGCCACCTGAGTCACGGCGGGGTGGAGAGGAGCAGAAATAACTCTCTCTTTTATTCGCAGCTCTGTGAATGAGAGTGCAAACGGCAGCATGTTCGTAATAAAGAGATCAATTACAACGCGCCATTAAGTCTCGCGCTCGTGTTGCAGACTGCTTTCTTCTGCACCGTGTCTGCTGGTCGACTTCCAAAGGCAATGTTTCGCGCTTCACTTCACCAACATCTGTACTGCAACGAATAAAAATACAACGTGTTAAATGCGTGTTCGGATTACCAAAAAAAAAACAAAAAAAAACGAACGATCGAGCAAACAAACAAAAATAAACAGTTTAGATTCTGGGAATTAATTACAATATAAAAGACTTTTAGAGTCTCTTAGAGAACACATTTGTTCTATTTGATTCTTAAATCCTTTTCAGTGAGCAGACGTGTAGACTTTTGCACAGAACTTACACGGTGAATAGAGTTTTTTTCTATAAACACACACTCACGATAAACGCAATCAAAAGCGCCATGATATTCATTTTACCTTAATGACTTTGTAAAAAAAAAAAAAAAGCATCGTGAAAGTGAAGCTAGACTATTATTCAGAGTAATTACAGATTACAGAGGCGGGGTTTCGGGACTGGGGGCGGAGTGATACCAAACGGCGCTAAGAACAGTACTAGCTCACGGATGGACGCCACAATAACGCATGGAAGCATAAAGATTAGACGGTTTATAGCAATAAGTAAGGAATAAAGCACTCTGTTCGTAGGAAAATAATCAGTGATGCAGCGCTGTTACGTGTACCACAGCAGAGTTGATTATTTTCCTATAGCAGCATGTCCTGAAGTGTTTTATTCCTCTTATACTACAGCAATTTGGCAATAATGATCATTTTAAGCTCCTGTTGTCACTTATGTTATAGCAGCTATAAACAGTCTTATCCTCACCAGCCCTCTCGTTATTCTCTCTCTCTCGAAGGAAGAAAAAAAAAGAGCATCTTGTCATGTTACAGAGAAATCACAAAGAAATCTTTCCTGAAGATGTCGGAAAAGGTAAAAGTTAAAAAGCACTGGCACTGGAGACTCCTTCCTTAAATGTTTTAATGAATAAAAGAGTAGTCATTGGCATATTTATGTGGTATAAGAGAATAAAACAAATCAAGTCCAGAGTAGTAAAAGTTACTTTTCTTGTTTTCCTACAACCGCATGACATGAGGTGTTTTATTACCGACATCAAACCCTCTCTCAGTGTACCGCCTCAGTTCTGCTCCGAGCGAAGCGTGCTCTTCTTCCAGAGATCACAGAAATATTTAACACTCAGAATCTTTTTTTCTCTCTTTCTTCCCCAGCCTTTCATTTCCTTTTCTGTGCAATATTCAGGAATCCCCAGGTATACACACTTCAACATGTGAAATATGCTTTCATTGTCTTTACTGCGCTTCTGTATACAGCACCTGGGTGCGATAAGCTTCCTCGAGCCGCTGCCTACACCTACACGCTCCAGCAATACATCACTTCCTTCTCCACGTCGCTCCGGTGCCATCCATCATCCGGCTGCGGCAGTCACGGCCCGCGCCTGTGGGAAAACTCTCTCTCGGGGAGCGGACGAGAGCAAAGCCCAGGTCTGAAAATAAACCATGCGAACCTGACAGAGGAAAAGAGTGAATTATACAAACAGGCAAACTCAGCTGTATATTCATGTGCCTATATATTCAGCTTTTCCACAGAGACGGAGCGCTCGCTCGTGTTCGTGAGTCAAACTCTTACGTAAAATCAGACGTGGGAGTTTAACACGCGGTGGGAAAACGTGAAAGTTTTATTTCTGGGATCGAACACGTCGTCAAATCCATGCAGCGTTACTGCAAATCACGTGAATTTGTAACGGTCATGTGTGAATATTAATGAGTTGGTGTGAAGATCATGTGAAAATGAATGAAAGACATGAAAATAAACGAGTTGTACTCAAATCATCGTAGAAATCACGTGACAGATGAATCGTGTGAAAAATCACACGTGGAAACGAAACCGCGTGCGTTACATGTGAAACATTTCGCTGAAATAGAAATGATTCATGTGAGAGTCGACTCTTAATGATCAGCTGAGAACAAAATCTCCATCGGTAATACATCTGTTTTTTAAGTAAATATATACATGTCGGTTTTTTTTTTTTCACAGGAAGTGAGATCATAACTGAAATGGTGTTTAGATCAGTGATTGCTTCAGCACATCAGGATGTTAAATGAAGTGGCAAAAGTTTTGCATGTTTACAGCATTTTTTTTTTTTACGTGTTAAAGGAGTCATAAAGGAATTAGCAAGGAATCAGAAAAGAGTCAACAAGGAGTAAATAAAGAATCAGCAAGGAGGCAACAAGGAATCAGCAAGCAATCAGCAAGGAATCAGCAAGGAATCAAAAAGGAATCAGCAAGCAATCAGCAAGGAGTCAACAAGGAATCAGCAAGGAATCAGCAAGGAATCAACAAGGAATCAACAAGGAATCAGCAAGCAATCAGCAAGGAGTCAAGAAGGAATCAACAAGGAATCAGCAAGGAGTCAACATGGAGCCAAAAAGGAATCAGCACAGAATCAAAACTGAATCAAACAGGAGTCAACAAGGAGCAATTTGAACAATCTGTTAACCACTAGTGTCCAGATCCTTCCCAGTGCACCTTTTACCCTTTTAGAGCTAAGGATTTGTGTGAGGTGCGAGACTGAAGTCCAGCGTGCAGCGAGGCTTTCCCTCTGATCTGCAGCTGTAATTAATTAAACTGTAATTATCCCAGTCTCCAGTGCAGGATGTGTGAGATGTTCTCCAGCTCTCGAGTGTATGGAGTTATTTAGATCGGAGATGTGAAGGAAGCAGCTGGGGCTTTCACTGGATCCCTTAGATCATGACTGTTTGTCCAGAAAGGGTGTGTGTGTGTGTGTGTGTGTGTGTGTGTGTGTGTGTGTGTGCGCGCGTGCGCGTGTGCGTGTGCAGCTGCATAATCATTACAGCTTTGAAGTGTGTGAAGCTACTCTTCCTTCATCGAAGGAATCTCTCCACAGCTCGTGGGAAACACAGACCTGTGACTGTCATGTTCGATTTATCTGCTCTCTCTCTCTCTCTCTCTCTCTCTCTCTCCATCTGTGTCTCTCTCTGTCTGTCATTCTTTTTGTCTCTCTTTATGTCTGTCTCTCTCTCACTGCGCCTGTCTCTCTGCTTCAATTTGTTTGTCTCTCTGTCTGTGTCTCTCTTTCTCTTCTCTCAGTTTCTTCTCTCTCTCTCTCTCTCTCTCTCTCTCTCTCTCTCTCTCTCTCTCTGTGTGTGTGTTTCACATCTTCACAAAATGCTGCAATCCAAAAGCAAATGACATTTTCGATTCACTTCCTGCAGTTGAGTCGATTCAGAATCGACTCAGTTTCTGACTGGAGTTTAGTTGGAAGTGTATTGAGACCGCCTCGCTTAGATGCTTTCGAGCGTGATAATGATTGCTGCTTAAAGAACCACACCGGGGAGCTGGGGAGCCGGGGGGCCGGGGGGCTGTGGGCTGGGGGGTGGATGCACCAGGGTTCCATTCAAACACACTAAACACTGCATATGTGAAAGCTCTGTAAGAAACAAGGCACAATTAAGCAAAATGACTCACACGAGCAGCCGTGTTTGTATGAGTCGCTCTACACAGCTGCACCTCACACAAATCACACAGCAAATTACAGTTACATAGTTACACACCATGTCCAGAACCACCACTTTGACCATAAACTGGCAGTCAATCAAGGTAAAAGCTCACACTCAGGACCAACGCAGAACCATATCAGGATAAGTCGTGGAATGAAAAGACCTGCCTCTTTAATGAGCACCTACATCAGCGCTAATCACGCACCGCTTACGCCACTCCATTAGCTTGTTGGTGTTAATAGACGCGAGAATAAAAAAAATGCTAATTTCTGTTTAAGAATGTTTGCAGTCAGAGCGGCTCACAGAATTAAAGCGGCGATTAGAGAGAGTAGGTGCGAGTGAGCGATGGTGTTGGGTTCTGCGTCCTGCGTGTGCAAACATGTACACAAAACCTAAAACTTCATTTGAAAAATGATGAACAAGGAACATGTTCCTAACACGCGCGTACGCAGTGACAACGCACTGCACATCGTTATATTATTTCTGAAAATGTAGTAGAGGTTATAGCGATGTTCTGTATATTATGCTTTGTGAATTGTTATGTCATGTTTATATCACATTAAAACACTAACTGCAAGTTTGAATGATCTGTCATTCAGTGCTTATTTATGGAAGTATTTTGCGGACAATACTCAAAAGCAGTTGCAAACTGTATTTGTGGACGCATAAACTGGGACAGCATTCAAATGAAAACGCCATTCGTGCATTACCGTTTGCATTTTCATTTACATGAACGCACCGCGTCTGCCGAATTTCAAAAGGAAACGCAAAGTCGATTTGCAATTGCATTTCCCGTGTGTTCTGAATTCTAATTGCTTTTGAACATTGTCCGCAAAATACTTTCATACTTATTTCTCTACGTCTAGTTGTAACTACAGTGAACGTGGGGAGGCGGGGCTTTATGTACACAGCCACGAATTGGAGGTCAAGGAGTCAAAAGGAGTCAATGAGGAATCGACAAGGAGTTGACGAGGAATCAGCAAGGAGCCAAGAAGAGTCCACGAGGCGTCGGAGGAATCAGCAAGGAGCCAAGGAGAGTCGACGAGGAGTCGACGAGGAATCAGCAAGGAGTCAACAACGAGTCGACGAGGTATCAGCAAGGAGTCCACGAGGAATCAGCAAGAAGTCAACAAGGAGTCAATAAGGAATCAGCAAGGAGTCAAAGAGAGTCAACAAGGAGTCAACGAGGAATCAACAAGGAGTCAAAGAGAGTCAACAAGGAGTCAATGAGGAATCAGCAAGGAGTCAAAGAGAGTCAACAAGGAGTCAATGAGGAATCAGCAAGGAGTCAAGGAGTTAACAAGGAGTTTTGAATAAATTGCCATTCGGCGCTTATTTCTCTACGTTGAGTAATAACTGCAATACGTTGAATATTTTAACATTATTAATACAAAATTACAGTGTGAATTTGTAAATGTTATAAGTTTAATAATCATTTAATAAATACAGAATTCAACAGCGCTGTTGAAAACCTTTGAGGAAGGGATGAATTAATCTAAAGCTGAAATGGTGGTCAGAATAAAACCTGCAGATGATTTTGCCTTTCAGATTTATTATTTTCATATATTTCAATAGATTTCTCTGTAAAGTTGTCTCTCAGATCCACTGCAGTGGACGTGGAGGTGTGGGTCGGGCTGCAGGGTCGAGGGATTTGCATCAGCCGTGGCTAACATGATGGTCAGAGCTATGTGAAGTGTGAAATATGCAGCCTTTGTGAACCTCAGTGTGTGTGTGTGTGTGTGTGTGTGCGTGTGCTATTTGACCCCCCACATTTGACTTCCTGCTGTCAGTCCACAGGGAAGAGACACAGGTTATTGAGCTTCAGTGGAAAATCTGTAGACCGATCATGTGAAGCATCTGCTTGCCCATATGAGGCATCTGACTGGCTGAAGGTAAACTACTCTATCAAAATGAAAGCTAAGCTTAAATTTGCTAGCAAATACATCTAAATGCTAAATTTAAACTACACATAATTACGTATCGTCAATCCTTGAAGTTTCTTTTAACATTAATGCTAGCTACAAACACCAACACTAGCATGCTAAACAACTCAGCTGCAGGTAACTATAAGTTGGCGTTTTGTTTAATGCTAGTTAGGCTGCTAACTTAATTTATGCTAACTAGCTAACTAAGATTAACCAAAGCAACAAAAAAAGTGAAAAAATTGAGATTATTATATTATTATAGTTTGGAACTAAAACAAATGACATAAATGAGAGGGAAACAGCTTTAATGAAAAGCTTTGTGAGGTGCGCGTGGGTGTGTGTGTGTGTGTGTGTGTGTGTGTGTGTGAGTGGCAGGTCATCAGAGTGTTTTGTGACATAAATGTAACACATTTTGCACCACTAGCAGGTTGTTTTCATTTATTTGCTTTCCCATCTGTCACCACCTTCTTTCTCTTGTCTTCTTGTCAGCCCACACACACACACACACACACACACAAACACACACACACACACACACACACACTTTTTTTTTTAACAGTAAATAACTGAAAGTAAATGCATTGCAAGTAAAACAAGCACACACAAATTATCCTTATTGTTACTGTCATAAGCAATCCCAGTGAAGGGGCATGGGCTCTGTATTTGTCAGTCAGTGAAGGAGGTGTGGCCTGTTAAAAACAACAACAATTTAGCACTGAATCATCTGAATCATATTAAATGATTCACTGCTTTAAACGAATCTTTGAACATTAGATTGCGTACAGACATGTAGTTCTCTGCACCACTTTATTTACCTGATAATAGAATTGATCCTGTTTGTCAAATACTGTTTTCACATTCATAATGTGTGTGTGTGTGTGTGTGTACTGCTCAAAACTATCAGAATTCTACAGCTCAAAGCTTCTCTCTCTCTCTCTCTCTCTCTCTCTCTCTCTCTCTCTTTCCATCTCTCAGCTGTGCTCGTTACCGCAGAAAAAGACCTTGGATGAGTCCTGCAATGTCAAACACATTTGATCCCGCTCGTATAAATTGCTCGGAGAATCAAACCGTTACAACACAGACCTAGCATTTACGCCCTAATTTCCCACACCGCCTTTGATGACTGCTTTTATAGCACGGCGCCGGACGCGGGGCGATTTTCCACGCCCCTGTTCAACACGGCAGCTTGCATTAAAAATAATGAACTACATAATTGCCCATTTCATTACTGGCCCACAGATGACACACGGCCTTTCGGTGCTCTCTGTGAGGGTAATTACTTTCGGGGACCTCCGTGCCCTTTGTAAGATGTGGACCGTGGGTTAGTGCCGAGCTTGTTTATCAATCGGTTTGCACTCTGAATGAACAACGGGGTTTTTTCCCACCTTCCAATTTCTACAGTAATAGAGAAAGGAGGGCAGAAAGTGAGCAGTAAGAGCCATTTTGGAAGCTGTGTAAAGCTTTTTTCATCAAGCAGTTTTGCTATGAATGAACACTGTTGATCATTTGAGATGGTGAGTTTTGATGGAGAACTTTATAGCTGCCAAATATTGTTGTGTTTATAGAGTTGGTCTTTTATAGAGTTCGTGTCAGAAACAGTTTGCTAATGAATACAACTTTCTGGAGACTCCATCCATCCATCCATCCATCCATTTTTCGTACTGCTTACAGGGTCTGGGGGAACCCGGAGCCTATCCCAGGGATCTCGGGGCACAAGGTGGTGGACACCCTGGACGGTGTTCATAATCGCGCACACATTCACACACCATGGACTTTGGAAATGGAAATCAGCTTACAGCGCATGTCTTTGGACTTGGGCAGGAAACCGGAATACCCAGAGAAAACCCCCAAAGCACTGCAGTGGAAACCCATACAAACTCAGCGCATGCGGGGCGGAGGCGGGATTCTAACCCCCAGCCCTGGAAGTGCTATGCAAACGTGCTAACCACTAAGCCATACAAGTGCCTGTGTGAGATGTTACTATAGAAACGATACGTCTATATGTGGCAGGTGATATAACTTTATTACACTTTACTCTCACTAGCACTGTAGCTACGTGGTTAGCTAGCTAGTTCGTAAATCCAGTTATCCACCTGTCCAGCTGTCTAATGAGCTAGCTAGCTAGAAGGAAGAAAGAAAACAAAACACTACAACTACCCGACGTTGTTCTTGGCACCGAGGGCAGTTCTCTTTACTTTATATGTACTTTCGAGTCAAGAAATTTACATTCTAATTTACCAATTGCTTCCTCTGCACTGCGGTTTTCCTTTTATCATTTGCAATATCCCCATTTTTGCCTTTAATTCTGAGGGAAAATCGAGGTTTTATTATTTCAGGAATGTTCCTGAAACAGTAGTGGAAGAGAAAAACTGGGCTGGATATATGAAGCAGAATAAAATGCTTGCAGGCTTATTTTGAAAGAGTCGACAGTAAAACGAAGCACTCACCACAGGGAGGGAATGGTATATAGGCTATGCAGAAATGGTGAAAATGAGGCCATAGTGAGGACAGCAACCATACATCATGTGGAACTTTAGTGCACTGGATTTAATCAAGGTCAACCATGTTTTAACCGTCTAAAGCAGCTATAATAGTGGCTCTGGTGGTAGTTGTTAGGCCAGGTCTGAAGATTTTTTATTTTGCTCAACAAAACTATTTCTAGTACTTATAATTTGTGGAATTAGTACCAAATTATTAGACATTACAGGCTAATTACAGCTCTGGCTCCGCCCACCTTCTAGATATTTATAAAGTCTTACATAAGCCGGAGGAATTATCAATCTGGCGCTACAATTTCTGAGGTAGATTTAACTGTATCTTATGTAGAATTTTGTTATACTGGTATATTTTGTTAGACTGTGAGGACCGCCATAGCATATGCTAACTACATGCGGGTCATTTGCATAAAATACAGGAAATCAGCTCAAGCGTGTGCGTATAACTCGACTCTGAACATGTGTAACTATCCCTGAGTAAAAATCCATTTGAGTTAATTAATTAATTAAGTGTTCATTTGGGACTTAAGTCGCTCTGGGTGCAGTTTGACGAAGCGTTTTTCTACCAGAGAAAGCAAAATTCAAAAATCTGACGCGGTTTTCCTCACAGAATTCATTTCACTGAGAAACCGAACACTACCCAGTGGATTTAGCATTGCTAAGCCTTACTTCAAATTCCACAGGGTCCATGTTGTACTTCTGGGTCTCGGCTCTAGCTCATTTGCTTGTTGGTGATTTGTTATGTGATCTCCGTCTGTTCACCTGCACGTTCAGACAGTGTTCATGGAATAATGTTCTAATTATTGCATGTTACACCATATGAAGTTTATTTGAATATTTCCCCTGATGTTCGTCATTCCTTTTGGTCACTTTTTTCACTATGACCTGATCACATTCATTGTTCTCTGCGAGCTTGAGTCGAACTCGAGCGGCAGATGTGAAATGACGAGCTCCATATTGACTCAGTCATGCTCTTTCACACAGCAGATAATTAAACGCTGTGTTTGTTTATTTCTCGGCTGCCATCTTCAATATCAGCCCGTCTGTCATCGCTCTATTTCCCCAGGAGACCACCGCTTAAAGCTGTTCAGACAACCCAGCTCAAGAGGGACCATTGTTTGGATCCTTTGAGCCTCATAAATCCTAATTTTTATTTATTTATTTATTTTTAAACCCTCGCCTTCTCGCAATTAAAACATCCCTTAGACATGCTATTCAGCTCTGTGGGTGCCACTCCAAACCCTGCTGCTGCAAAAAATGAGATGATCAAGAGAGCAAACGGTGCCACAATTAATAAAGTCCCAGAGGAGCCTTCTGTGAAGACCCTTAGCAGGAAGTGGTACATTCTGTGAAGCTCATTGTGCAGAATAATATCATGTCTCCCTGTTTTCCCTCACACTCACATGCTCTTCATTAAAGTTGTGCATTTGATAAATGTGGGAAATACGGTGACTGAATTCTGCTGGAAAAGATGAAAGGTTGTGGCTGCACTAACATGAAGCAATGGTGTGAATTTGTGTGTTTTTTCTCTTTTTTTTTAGCAAAAATATTAAGTGTGGTGACAGACGTTAAATCTTTCGTGATACACTCTTTAAATGAATAGTTGACTGTGGCCAGCGCACCTCCCTAAACAATCTCTGTGTCATTCTGTAGAGTGCAGACTTGCTAAAGTTTATGATACGGCTGTCTAGATGTGATTGTATATCACCAACAAATGTTCTAATATTTATTACTTGTGATCATTATTTAAAAAAATAATGAAATGAGTTTCCTTTGATAAGCACAGAGGCCACACCTCCTTCACTGACACTGACACAGAGGCCACACCTCTTTCACTGACACTGACACAGAGGCCACACCTCCTCCACTGACACTGACACAGAGGCCACACCTCCTCCACTGACACTGACACAGAGGCCACACCTCCACGGGGACTGATATGTGCAGAGACCACACCTCCTCCACTGGCACTGATACATGCAGAAGCCACACCTCCTTCATTGAAACTGACTGACACAGAGGCCACACCTCCTCCACTGGGACTGACATGTGCAGAAGCCACACCTCCTTCATTGAAACTGACTGACGCAGAGGCCACACCTCCTCCACTGGGACTGACATGTGCAGAAGCCACACCTCCTTTACTGACACTTAAAGGCACAGAGGCCACACCTCCTCCACTGGGACTGACATGTGCAGAAGCCACACCTCCTTTACTGACACTTAAAGGCACAGAGGCCACACCTCCTCCACTGGGACTGACATGTGCAGAAGCCACACCTCCTTTACTGACACTTAAAGGCACAGAGGCCACACCTCCTCCACTGGGACTGACATGTGCAGAAGCCACACCTCCTTTACTGACACTTAAAGGCACAGAGGCCAAGCCATCTACACTAACTAGCAGAGTCCATACCTCCTTCACTTAGACTGACAGACACCTAGGCCACACCTCCTTCATTGAGAGTAACAGACACATAGGCCACACCTCCTTTTATTAACCTTACCAACACTGGAGCAGTTCTGTAAAAAGTAGTTTTGGCTACTTTATCCTTTCCTGAAGATTTTGTAGTCTCCATACGCCATCACAGCCTCTCAGCCTCTTAGCTACAGATCCTTCCCTCTGAAAAAAGTCTCAAGCTTAAAAAAAAAAGGGTGTTTTACAGAAACGTTTATTGATGGAGTTCAGCAACTGACCTTCTACTGTCAGTGAGCTGGGAGAAAACAAGTTTTCCATTATTTTCTCGGTGCAAAGAAACGCATCAGAATTCTTGTGCATGCTGATCTCCAGACCCAGCAGATAGAGATATTGTATTCCTTGAAGACATTACAAATGAATTGTTGGATAAAGTTGGCTTTTCTTTACTTTAAAATATTAATAAGAGCATTTTTTTTTATTCCTTAAACTATCCTTCATGTCAGCACTGCAAAAAAAAACACAACAACAAAAAACCCACTATTAAATTAGCATTTGATTTTGAGAAAGGTCTTGATTAGGCTGTCAAAAGGAAATTGCCAGAGGAGATGTAATAAAAAATGAAGGTGCTGTGTTTAGTATTGGACTTTTCCTCTGAATTAGCCGTATCATAAATATTACTGAATTTCCCTTCAGGGATTAATAAAGTTTATTTTATTTTGTAATAAATACTGAGACTGGTTCAGTAATCCATGTTGAAGATTTTTACAGCCTTTGTGCATCGAGTTTAATGCATTTCCTTTGCAGTGTCTGGCCTTAAATTAAAGCTCAATAAATTGCTCAGGATTTCCTCTGAGATCCTCTCATAGTGCCTCGCTCGATGTTTGGTCTTAGCTGATGATTAAAAGACTTTTGCAGTACTTTTCTTCGCCGTTGATTTAATGTGTTCATTTTGTTCAGACAACACACCTCCGCTTAAAGCCGCGCTCATTACCGGCGTGAATATAATGCGGCGGTTTGGCCAAATAACCTTTCTAAAGGTCAATATGACATGACTGAGGTGAACGTACAATTGTTTGCAGATGCAGTGTTTCACCAGTCCACAAGAAGAAATACTGCAGCCTGCTGTTCATTAGAAAGAGGTTAGTAAAAAAGAGAAAGGGGGGGGGGGGGGGGCAAACTCGCAGGAAAAACCACACACTATTTAATTAAGTGCCCAAGCTTTGCTCTCACTCAAGTGAAGCTTTTTATTCTCTGTAAAATTTGTACTTGTGAATTTCAAATAAGGGCGCATTGATATCGATAGTAATATTGAGCATTAGTCTGAAATCCAACATGCGATACCAAGTGATGTATGCCTAGTGTGTGATGTGGCACTGATTTAAACACAACAGGAAATGACAGCGATCTGGATGTATTTCACGATTAACGGTCGAGAGGACATTGAGGGATTCCAATGCCAATTCAAATAAAACGAAAACCATGGCAAAACCCGACTATCGCACCCATACAGTATGTGCGTGTTGAACATCCCAATCCAGATTTATTCCCCCTTTGCTGTTATAATGCGCTCCACTCTTCCCTTCTGGGAAGGATTTCCATTAGATTTTGGGGCGTGGCTGTGGGTATGTGTGTTCATCCAGCTATAAGAGCGTTAGTGAGGTTGAGACCAGCCGCTGATGTTGATGTGAGAAAGCTCCAGTTCCAGTTCATCCCAAAGGTGTCGAGTGGGGTTGATATCAGGGCTCTGTGCAGGACGCTGGCGTTCTTCCATCTTCTTCCAACCTTCACACACACCATGTCTTCATGGAGCTCAGTTCGTACACAGGGGCGTCGTCATGCTGGAACAGGTTTGGGCCTCTTAATTCCAGTGAAGGGAAACTGTAATGCTACAGCATAGAAAGACATTCTATACAACTGTGTGCTTCAAACGTTCTGGCAATTATTTGGGGAAGAACCACATATGGGTATGGTGGTCGGGGGTGCACATACTTTTGGCCATGTAGTATAGCTAGCTAATGCACTTCATTTAAAATCAACTGGCTAACTTTATAAAGAATGAGCCTAGCAGTCTAAGCACATGACAAACATATAGAAATGTAGCATGTAACATTTAAGGCAATTTTAACAGTGGACATTGTCCCAAAGCAGCTTTACAGAAATATATATTAAATATAAATATATATATTCAGAATATAAAATTTAAAATTATGAATTTGAGCGAGCCGGTGGAGACGGTGGTGAGGGAAAAACTCCCTGAGACGATATGAGGAAGAAACCTTGAGAGGACCCGGACTCAGAAGAGAACCCGTCCTCATCTGGGTGACACCGGATAGTGCGATTATAAATAAATACACCCCTTCTATAAATGCACTAACACTACATGCTCAAATAGTGCAGTCGTGTAACCAGGAAATCCCATTACAGTTTTCACATGAAGTCTGTTTGGCTGAACTTCTCCACTGTTCACTGATGGACACTCGAGTGCAGAACTGATCGTAGTAATTGCAGTGCTGACGCTATGAGAGCAATTGTAGTCCTAGCTCCTAGGATAAATGGCATCTATAACATGTCATCTCTTACGCTGTAGTAATAAAAATGTCAAAATGCAACAGAAAATGATTTATTTCACTGTTTTTGTTCATTTTGAAGAAAGCTCCACCCACTTCACAAACATGTAATGTTATATTAAAAGCTTGTTTGTCGATGTCTATTCATGTCATTATGATGTCATTATATGCATATATATATATATATATATATATATATCTCCTTACACTTGCCCATTTTTCCTGCTACCAACACGTCAACTTCGAGAACTGAGAACTCTATCCCTATATATTAAAAAGATATTCCAACACACTTGAATTGATTTCTATAAATAAATGAACTTTAAACTTCAAGGTGTTATATTCACAAGCTATATTCTGCCTGAATTTCTCACCAGTGCAGCGTCATCGAGTCTGTCGCTCTGTTGACGTTCCGTTGAGGCACGATATTCACGTGACGATAATCAGAGGAACTACAGCTCATTAATCTGTAGATCATTAAAATAATCCAAAAAAAAAAGTGTTAGACTCCATTTTTTTAACCTCTTCACAAAACCTCACAAAGGTGTGGATTGGTATGAAACTCCAGAAACACAAACCTACACCCTGTCAGAAAACCTTCATTAAATTAATAAAATCAAAGACAACCTGAAATCAAAACAAAGAAAAAAACGAATGCCGTTAGTTCCGTGGTCCATGTTGTGCATGATTTGTGAGTATCGATCGCTTCAAATACCAATTTCTCTTTTTCTGTGATGGAAGTCCATCCAGTTATACCGCCTTTAAACATCACCAACAACGAATATTCATATCACGCCGTATTCCAGGGAAAATTCTACACCTACTTCGTGATGGATGAAACCATCTATAAGTCCAGCTATAGATGATCCCACCCTTAAAAAAATGTAGGTAGATATATTAATACTCTATGTGTAGATAAACAAACAAACAAACAAACAAACAAATAACTTAGTGCCTAGTATGCCGAGTTTTTCTTCTTCTTCCATTTTAATCATATCGAGGGTAATGCGTCCCGGATCTCGGCTGCTCGAACATGAAAAACCGCTCTTTTGATGTTTTATACGTAGAACGTGGAGAAATTCAGTACTAGATGATCTTAAAACACGAGTCGGAACATGATGCAGAATTTTGACTGTCGAGTCTGTACATAATAATCTTAAATTACATACATGCACTTACACACATATTACACACAATTACACAAACAGTACGACGTGCTGCAACACTCGAGTCGTTATGGAGCTGTCTGGATGTTGTCTGGAGCTCATTTCAGAAGAGCAAAGAGAGAAAATAAAGTGTTCGAATAGACTCGAGACGTGTTTTGCGAAGAGTTAAACGCTTCTATTCTTGTCCTAACAGGATTACGTTAAATATCGGCACTGAGAATGAAGCCGCTTTCACATCTTCCTCTGAAAGCGCCACAGATTTTCAATACAGTCGTATCCGTAATTTACTGGGATCCATCAGCGACCCGGGTTTTGTGAGCACCGTGTTAGAGCTGCTTTATTGACCGGGTTTGAAATCCCTCACTGATTGTGAGGCAATCGTGCCGTTTCTTTGTTTTTTTTTTTCTTTTCTTTTTTTTGACGAGTGCTGATTGCATTGTGTTGTGCCCCCTGCAAATTAAGTAAGGAACAGTGAACGGGACGTGGCACTTAATTACAGTACTGTGCGCTTCACAACAGCAGCTAATTTACTGGATAAAGACTCGTGGGAGATTAGCTGCGATTGTTTAGCGGTGCTGAATGAGCGCGTTTTCTGCTAGGAGGAGAGCGGCTATGACGGCTCACTTAACGACCGAGAGGTGACGATCATCAACGTGGCGCACACGCATCGTCAGGGATCGATTTTTTAGTAGCGGTGTGTTTTCAGATGCCTTACTTTAATCAACGAGAGCTCAAAATTACATTCCATTGCTTTAATAGCCATATTGAGAGTTTATTTATGTGAATATAGCGATGATTTAATGCCAAAATTGCGCATAACGCTTGTACCTCAGATGTAACTACAGACTTAAGCGCTATTCCGACAGACAGAATGTCTAAATGGATAAAATTACCTTATAGTAAGCTGTTATTTTAAAAAATATAGATAAAGTTTATAGCTAAAACACTACTAGAGGAGTGATGTTAGCCATGTAAAAGAGATCTTAGCCACAAATCTGTATTTTGCTACTGACATCATGCTAATTGGTTGCCAGCAGCGACTGTTCAGCTGCGTCGGAGTTTATTTATTTATTTATTTATTTATTTATTTATTTATTTATTTCAAAGCATGTTTACTGCAAATGACTTTTTGTACTACGCGACTGTATTTTGACTTTTTGACCAAGGACTTGTCTCACTCACGTCTTCTCGGTAATGAGGGGTTATCAACGCCGTCACACGAGACGGTTAGCCACTCGGAGGGGAACGAACAGAATTACGCGAGGTGAAAATGAAGACCCGACGTGCTCTTATTATCATAAAGATTACATTTGCTAATTAAATGTCTGCCTCTTGAATACCGATTAAGATAAGACATACTGTGTGAGGACTGAAACGTGTGTTCCAGCGGCCGCTTTGCTCTTTCCGGTCCTCATCATGGCTCTTTCGAGGGCTGCAGCAGCCGCGTGGTTTGATTTAACATGGCCTTAGCGCACAGCCTTTAACAATCACACCCTCATGAATTATTCATCAGTACGAGCCTCTGTTTATATCCAGCTAGGGTAATGTGAGGAGCGGCGACTGCTCACTCTTATTTCTTCTTTAAACAGCCAATTAGAATTTCTAGTATATTTTTGGAAATAACTACAATTTTGCAGTCACGGGGGTGACTTTTCTGACACTAATTTTGCGTAAATCGTACATAATTTATTCATAGCTAAAACTGAGAAATGAATGACCTCTTTTTTTTTTTTTAAAAAGTTGAATTCACATTTCTCACAGGCACCAAAATGTCTTTTGAAGACCTGCTTTTATTCAAATATTCCAAAACAAAATGTCCTCGTTCCACACACACACAAAAATCTTATAAATTCATGTTCTATGAATATGCAAATCAGAAACACTACCAACTCTACAAGCCCCTCCCCCTCCCACTTTGGAAATCATTCCTGCATGTCCTGCATTTGCATATTAGAGCCTAATTGGCTCTTTTTTTTTTAACGATGCAATAAGATTTGCCTGTAATTTTCCACATCGAATCAGATGTTTCAGATAAATTCAAACCAGCTAACGTTATCGTTCAACTTTGCTAACTGTACGAGAAAGAAGCGTTACCTGAGGACATCCTGCGTTTATATCATATCGGTTTGATTTTCATTTGAAGGCTGTACTTTTGTTTAAAGGGCAAATTTATTTCCAATAATTATTCCAGTAAACAGATGTTTATCCGTATTAATTAGTCCGATTTCAACTGCATTTCGGATGACTCGTTAAGGCTGCTAAGATATTTATTATTTATTATTTAGATTTCTTTCGAAATCTTGGAAAAATAAGACGAACGAATCATACAGATTTGCTTGGTGGAGAGCGGTTTACGAACAGAGTGGGATACTGGCGTCTGATGTGTAACCATAGCAACAATTGTATTTAGAAAGTTAGCTAAATAAACTGACAGTGAGTTGTTTTCTTCTTTTTTTTCCCCATATCATATCATATCATATCATATCATATACCAGAGGAAGGCTCCTTTTTGAAATTCTGGTTGAGGCGACTCCGCTTTGTGTGGCGTTATCCGCCCGTCTCGTGGTATTTTCTGATATCCGGACGCTTCGTTCGCTCGTTATCTTTTGCATATTGCGCAATGCTTTATGAAGCCATGCCTAGTCCAGGACAATCGTCCTCGTCGTTGTCGTCGTCATCATCAGCGGCACTAGAGCAGATATTACAGCTTGTGTTGTTCGCTTGCGTGCTGCGAGACTGAGGAATTGATCAGGACGAGATTGCAAACACAGACTTTTCCCAGTTGATTCATAAGTCGTGGGAACGTAATAAAAGGTGCCCAGTGAAGCATTTGAATCCAATTACCTTCTACAGAACGCTGCTGCAATCCAATTATAACTCTTCCAGTTCTCAGGAATTATAATAAGTTATTTTCTTAGGTTTTGACAACAGTGATTTATGTTGAATTGCATGCCCTTTGACCTGAGGATGAAAAAAACTCAGTGTGAGGTGAATAAATGTGAGAAGAAAAACGGAACACTGGGATGAGCAGAAATGGACTGCGTCATGTTTAAAGCTCGACGGCATGTCGAAGTGTTTGACTGATTTACACGACAGTGTTCACCAAACCCTCACCAAACCTAAACTAGCTTAACTGTAGATTAGCAAACTAGCTAGTTTTTACCACAAAATAGCATGAGCTGTTGCTAGCCAACAAGGTCAACTCCGCCCTCTTCCAATCGACAACGCTCCAACCATTTATCCTCCACCAAGCCATGTTTACTGCTAACGAGCTGCTTTCGTAGAGCAAGACACGCCCCCCGGGGTGGAGCCTATATGTTCTCGAGAGCATTGAATTGGATGAACACAAGACAAGTACAGGATGAGTCATCGAAAATAAAAAAATCGATTCCGCTCTAGTTATGAACTGTACAATTAAAATAGGAATATCTCCAAAACTATATTTTTGAAAAATATATATTTTTCTAGTTTGTTGTTTATTACCGTATTGGTGTCCATAACGCTAAGGCAGAGGTACAAGAAGCTCTGAAACACCCGTTATGATTTCAGGGGCACGTACCTGAGGAATAAACCAGTATACAAACCTTTCCTTTTTTTTGGGGGGGGGGTGATTTGATTCACTCACTTCGTTTAGCTTCCGCTGCAAAAGAACAAATCTACAAATATAATCTCATTTATTTATCCGCAATCATGGACTTTATTAAGCAATATAAAATATACACCAGGGAAAATAGTTTCCTTTGTTGGTCCTTGTGTTTAGTATTTTCTCTCGTTTTCTCCAAAAAAAAAAAAAAAACCCGAAAAAATCCCCAAGAGTCAAAATAATCCCACGGAAAATTTTGACCAAAAAAACAGTGAAAACGGAACAACCTTTCCGTGCAGGATCATCTGAACACCGATGAGGAAAAAACAGACACGATATCGGGGTTTTTAAACACACCGAGCGGCACTAGAGCGTGTGCTGACCGCTTCTCTCCTGGAAAAGCGTTGCGAGTGAGTGAACGTCAGGCCACGAGGCGTCCAGGTCGAGCGTTTCGGGTTCATACGGAGGATCAGGAAGGTCCAGAGAGCTGATGGAGCCGGACGGAGAGCCCTGACCTTCGTACGCGTACGTCTGCAGCGAGTCGTACGGCGGCCCGCTGGTGTCTTGATCCGCCTCCACTACCTTCAGCTGGATGACTTCCTGGATGTCCTGAACGGGCAGGGACAGGGACGGGCTCAGCGTCTCCACCCCTACGGCCCCGAACTGCTCACACTGCGCCTCCTCTTTCCTCCTCTTACATTTTTTACGAGCCTCCGCCGCGGCCTCGGGGTTCCTCAGAGCCGCCATGTCGAAGGCCTCGGTGTCCTCCTCGCCTCCGCCTTCATCGTCGTACGTCACCACGTTCTCTCTGATGTCCTCCTCGGAAATGATCAGCGTCTCTTTTTTGCTCTTTTTGCTCCGCAGGGTAACGAACAACACCACGATGGCTGAGAGAGACAAAGAGACAAAGCCTGTTCCCTTAGCAACAAGGCACTAAGCATGTGAAATCAGTTCTAACTGCAGGCTAATAACTAGCATTGAATGTTACAAACAACATCAAGCTAAAAGCTGAAAAGGTTTCAGTGGAATTAAAGAAGTGACAACGATACTAATAATGCTAAAAATGAAAATAACATTAGCCACGAGCCTCTTACTGCTAACAACAAATACCAGATACTGTTCACAAATCATGCTAATTTTTTAGCTTTAAAGAAGTAACATGAACAACGTTTCAAACACTGCTGATAGCGCAAACAAGATGCTAGCAGCGGTTTATTATAGGATTACCTTGTTAAAAGTGTGGTTGTCAGTGTGACGTGGACCAATAAAAGGGACAATGCTAACTCTGCTAAAAATGAAAACTACTATGGATTACGTGCTAACTTTGCTAAGAAAAAGACAGATTAGCCAAAAATAGAAATTAGTTGAGTGAAATCATGCTAATCGGTAGATATTTGTTTGCTTTGTCTGTTAGCACATGTAGCTTCATCTCAGTTCAAGAAGTTGGAACAGATGCTTTCAGGACTAAAAATTGCTACTGATCTGTATCATAGGAGTTCATGCTAATCAGAGGCTAGTAGTTTACTGTAACGTGTTCAGCATTTATTAACTGGCTTTAAAAGCATGAAGTGAAGATCATTGTTGATCTTTTTGCGAATAAAGTATTAACTTTGATTAGCATCACTGTATGCTAATAATAGTCCGTGTTACCCAGCAGGATGAGGATGCAGAGCAGGATGGCGATGAGAGCCCCTGTGCTGAGGCCGGCAGAGGAGAAGAAGGCCTGGGGTCGGCAGGTCGGTGATCGGAGGCCGCGTTGGCATGGACACACACGCAGAGTGAGGGTGGTGGTGCTGCTGAGTGCCGGCTCTCCTCCGTCCCACACCACCACGGCCAGTTGATGGAGCTCCTGATCGGCCCGACTGAAGCCCGAGCGCCGGGCCACGATACTCGCACTGCTGTCTGTTAGAGACAGAGTGGATATTAGGGATGGAACTCAATACAAATTCTGATTGTTCTAAACCCATACAAATACAGATACACAAATAGGAGACACACTGTTCTGTTTTTTTTTTTTTTTTTTTTTAAAACAGTGCCAATATGCTGCATATCAGAGTGCTGATGAGATTTTTTCCCCAGTATTTTCCAATATTTTGTATAGCTTTCACTCGTTAGGTTAGCTTGACCTTGCTGTTAGCTTTCACTCGCTAGGTTAGCTTTAACTTGCTAGGTTAGCTTTCACTCACTAGGTTAGTTTTCACTCACTAGGTTAGCTTTCACTCGCTAGGTTAGCTTTAACTTGCTAGGTTAGCTTTCACTCACTAGGTTAGTTTTCACTCACTAGGTTAGTTTTCACTCGCTAGGTCAGCTTTCATTAGTTATGTTACTCAGACTCAAGAGATACTTTGAGCAGGAACACCGTTTTGGAAGTAAATATCAACATCACAAAGTCTTGCGATTGGTCAAGGTAATCTTACTTAACATTAAGTCAAGATAAGTCCCACGCACTTCACTTTAAAAAGGCAGAAGTCTTAGGGAAGTGCATGTAATCAATAGAAAGTCCTTCCTCTGTGGTTTTACCTCAGTCTTCCCTCTTTCTGTGTCCACCTGTACTTTCTTTTTATTCTCTCTCTCTCTCTCTCTCTCTCAGTCCTAAGCCCCACAGTGCATGTGTGAACACGATCATCTGTGATGCTGATTCTGGCAGGTGATGGAGGGAGGGATGTAGTGAGGGAGGGCACATCTCCACTTCAGAGTGCCGTCTGTCTCCTTCTGCATGCCAACTACTGTGTGCAAACAAACACAGCTGGGGAGCTGTACCTCCTCCTCTTCTTCATGCATGACTTTTCTCTTCATAGACCAGAGTCACATGACGTGGCACCAAACACAATTCACATAAACGCCATGAAAGTGAGAAGTATTCACATAGCAACACCCTGAGGCAGAGTGTTATGTCTGGGAAAACAAACACAAAACAGAGCCAACAAGCAGCAGCAGTGCAGATCCTTCATTAAGATTGAGAAACACAGAGTCCACACCTCCCTCACTAAGACTGACAGGCACAGAGGCCACGCCTCTTTCACTAAGACTGAGAGACTCAAAGGCCACACATCCTTCACTGAAACTGACATGCAAACAGGCCACACCTGCTTCACTGAAATTGACATGCAAACAGGCCACGCCTCCTTCACTGAAACTGACATGCACAAAGCTGTAGGTTTGTAGTATGACAGGCAGTTACAGTGAAGGGGGTGATATGGTTCAGTGATTCGGTGTTTAGAGATGCATAGGCCACACCTCCTTAACTAGTATTTACAGATGCATAGGCCACACCTCCTTAAGTAGGATTTACAGATGCATAGGCCACACCTCCTTAACTAGGATTTACAGATGCATAGGCCACACCTCCTTGAGTAAAATGCCACACCTCCTTAACTAGGATTTACAGATGCATAGGCCACACCTCCTTAACTAGGATTTACAGATGCATAGGCCACACCTTCTTAAGTAGGATTTACAGATGCATAGGCCACACCTCCTTAACTAGGACTGACAGATGCATAAGTCACGCCTTTCACTAGGACTGACAACTACAGAGGCCACGCCTCCTTCACTAGAACATACAGGTGAATAGGCCACACCTCCTTCACAGAGACTGACATATTCAGGACCACCGGAGATATTTTTTTCCATGTGGACGTTATTTAGTTGCAGTTGGAGAAAAAGAAAATGCAGAAACACACCGAACTAAAGCTCTAAAATCTCCGACAGCAGCACTCTGAGCTCTCTGAGTCTCTCAGCGTCTGTTTCTTATCTCCCAGATTGCTTCGTTAAACCCTCACAGCCCTCTTCAGGCCTCCTCCATTGCTATTCCCTCGTTTCCTCTTTCTCTCAGCCCTCTAAAGGAGCAGTCTGCTTTCTGCACATGAATCATTTCAGCCTGACCATCTCGGAAAAAAACAAAACAAAAAAACCAGCCATGAGGCAACACCGTCATGGAGCCGGTTTCCAGGGCAACAACACAGTTGGCCCATTGATATGAGAAGAGCGTGGTTTGATGAGGGAATGAGCAAAGATCTACGTGACAACACATAATGTTAAATATGTTTGCCTTGAGGCGCTCGTGCTTTACTCAGAGCAAACATGTGGGACTCGGCACTCACAAGGTGAATTTCATTAGTGCGATAAGAGCAAACAGGTTCTTCTGGATCTGATTTGACGAGGTGAGAGAATCCGCAAAAACATTCCAGCTGCTCTAGCTAAGCTCAATTGGACCAAGGTGTGAATGAGACTGCATGGTGCTATGGGATGGACAGGGGTCCTATACGTGGGACATTTTTATCATTAGGATGTAAACACTAGGTTTCAACTACATCTTGTACAACATCTTGCACGGTGAAGGGTGCTTTGGAGTTTTTGCAGACTCGGCTAGAAGCGTCTCTATGAGTCTACACTAAAAATCGATGGCAACCGATGGTTTGCTGCCAAGAGAGCATAAACTTGTCAAATTTTTTTCTTAAACTGTAGTGGCAAAACACTAAGCAGAGTCAACAAACTGCAAACATTATCAGTCAGCGCAATGTCTCCGGCCAAACCACGCATTTCTACCAAAGGTACTGATGGCTCTCCGGTAACAAAAAAAAGCCTTCTTCATATTGTCAGGAGATCGCAAGTTCGAATCCTGATGATTCCCCAGCCATACATGTTAGTTAGAGTTACATTTATATAGCACTTTTCTGTGTGGGGGGGGGGGGGGTGTCTCCTCAACCACCACTAGTGTGTATCCTCCACTTGGATGATGTGACGGCAGCCATATTCCTCCAGAACGCCCACCACACACCAGATATTAGTGGAGAGGAGAAAGTGATGTAGCCAATTCAGAGATGGGGATTATTAGGGGACCGTGACAGAGAAGGGTCAATGGGGGAATTTCACCAGGACACCGGGGTTATACCCCTACTCTTTTACGATAAGTGTCCTGGGATTTTAATGACCACAGAGAGTCAGGACCTCTGTTTAACGTCTCATCCGAAAGACGGTGCTGTTTTTACAGTATAGTGTCCCCGTCACGATACTGGCGCATTAGGCCCCACACAGACCACAGGGTGAGCGCCCCCTTAGTTTTCCCCAGGAGGTCTCCCGTATTGGCCAGGCTCAACCTTGCTTAGCTTCACTGGGAAACCAGGTGAGAACTGCAGGGAGATATGGCTCGGGAACTCACTGGATGGGCGGGATTGCATACTCCCCTGTCAATCAAAGTGACAGTAGCCGATCGCATGTCTCTGTGGGCTCATGTATGCGGAAGAGGGCAAATAGCGTTTTCCACTGAGTGTGATACTGCATGAGCAGCAGTTTGAACAAGATGGAGCAAGCTGGATTCAAGTATCTCGCACATGTTAGCCTTCAACTTCCTTACTCGGTAACTGTTGTAAGATGGAGCAAAGCTGGTTGGGGGGTGGGGGCGCCGGGGGGTTGTTAATGTCACTGCACAATGTTTCAACCTCTATGAGAAATGTGTGCCCCAGCTGACTAACCACAGTTCTTAATAGTGAACTCTAATTTCTGACTTTCGTACCGTCATTATCCTTGAGGGTGAAGTTTGGATTGGCAGGAACGTCTGCTGGCAGAGTGAAGGAAAAGCGTCCATTGGCAAAGTTGTCCCTGTCTGTAGCCCTGATGGTCTGGATAACCTGCAGAGACAGAGCAACACCGAAAGACTGAAATACACCACAAACACACTTCCATGTAATTGCCGTGACTGAAGCCATGGCCTGTTTTTATTTCTTCTCTGTCTAATCCAGCAATCTCTTCACGCTCCCTCAGATTCCCTCTGCTCGGATTAAAGGGTGTTTGGCCCAGCGTGGCACCCGGATCGCAGGAAGCAGATGCATGCGATGATGTTTTGTCAGCTTGTTAACCTAATTGGCTTCCTCATGCAGGTCAGGCCTGAGACGGACCAATTATTGGAGTTCACCTGTGGGTGTGGAGAGGGCTTCGTCTGCCATGAGCTGGAAGGATGAGACATGTTCACACCGACTCCATCACGCGCTGACTTTCGCTTCCTGCTTCTAATAAGGGCTCCAGGTTGTGATGGCGGCTTCTCTTGTTCGTTACTCGCTGCTGTCACCACTTCAAGAAACACGGGGGCTCTTGTTTTTTTCTCTTGTTATGTTCATAATGCTTGGTGTGGAGCCAAAAAGACAGAAATGTATTGAAAAAGAAATCCGCCATGTTTTTTCAGAAGCGTACCTCAGTGATGGTGTACATTGTAAATGTCGTACATAGAGAGAAAAATATCCACTTGATTTGTAGCATGTCCACGATTTTTCAACACTTTTTGATATTTTGTGTAAGTCGGAATGTTATGTTAGCCATCTCGCTTGGTTTTAATTTTAGTCTGTGTTACAATTTGATATGGAGTTGGACCAATAGACAAGGGGAGGGGCTTAGGTCTTACACAAATGACGTATTTTTGATTCACAATGTGTGTAGGTTCGGCTTAAGGGTTCTCACTTCTAATACATTTTTCGACTTAGAAAAGGTTTAACAGTTATTGAGTTGTGAAAGTTTTGCAATTCAAAATAAAGTTAAAAGCATAATTGTATTAATTGACGCTGTGTTTATTTATTTATTTATTTAAATAATCCCATCCTTGTGTCCTATTGATCAAGTTCATGGGTTGTTAAGGTTACTAATGTGCATAATGCAGGTCATATCATAGTGCTGTTGAATTCTGGATTCTGATTGGTGGTGATCAGGTGTTGATTAGTTTTCTATAACAGCAGCTCGGACAGTAGCTGCAAATCACAAGTTTATATGAAAGCGCCCGTTCTGATACGTTATGGTTTCTATAGTAACAGCTCGTTCATGTACGGTGGACGCTTCACTTTATAAACAGATAAAAAAGGGTGCGTGATTGTTTATATGGCGAAGTTTTCGGAAAGGAGAAATGTGTTTATTTAACATTTATGGAAGGAGTCTCCAGTGTCAGAGCTAGAGGTAAAGCTGTAACTTTAAGTTTTACGAGATTTTTGTTTCCTGTGGTTTCTCTGTTTATAGCTGCTATAAAGTAAGCGACAACAGGCACCAACTTACATTTACAGTTATTCATTTAGCGGATGCTTTTATCCAAAGCGACTTACAAATGAGAAAAGTTGTTTCGTGAACGTTCCACAATATTAAATGCAATGATAAACGGATAAAAAAAGTACTTACTCGATTATGACAAACCGTAAGAGGAATAAGAGGCGTGCTGTTATACTGTAAGAATCAACACGGTGTTAACGGTAACTCTGTTTCATCACATGACCACATTGTTGATTATTTTCCTTTAACAGAATGACACTGAGCGTTTTATTCTGTCCGTACTGTATAAGCGATTATCATCACAAATGCGTAATCGGTCGGAATTTTGTCTGCATAAAAAGCAGATCAATAATAAACTGTCATCATTCAATGGGAAAAAGATAGTCCGATAGTCAAGAACACGGCAACGATGACGATCTGAGCGGCTCTGCTCAGCTGCACATGGTCCTGAATTGCAAAGTGTGATGATTAGCATTTCCCGGGCCTCGGTGTGGGTCGCTATCTGCTCCTGAACACCGGATACGCTGAATTATTTATGGGTTCAATAGGCTTCGGAAGTCTGCAGAGCCACAGATAAATCCAAGTTTGATGGTGTCAGACATATAAAGGGGCAGTGTGTATTTGTGTGTGTATGTGTGTGTGTGTGTGTGTGTGTGTATATATATATATATATATATATATATATATATATATATATATATATATATATATGTGTGTGTGTGTGTGTGTGTGTGTCTGTTTATAAGTTCACAAGGAGAAGCAAAGTTGAAGACAGAAGAGGGATAGACTGTTTGCGGAACGGTAAAGGGTTTAGACGAAGAACAGTGAACAGCAGAAAAAAGGGATCAAAGAGAAAAATGAGAGCGTGACAGGGTGAGAACAGAGAGAGAGAGAGAGAGAGAGAGAGAGAGAGAGTGGGTTTCCAGCCGTTCAGAGAATAGACGAGAGATGAAAGTGTGACAAGGAGAAATAGAGTGCTGGAGAGTCAAGCGAAAGAAAAGAATAACTAAAAAAGAGATTTCAGAGTGATAAACGAACCTGGCCCGCTTTGGTACTCTCACACACGATGATGTCACTGTCAGTCTGGACGTACGGCGTGTTGTCGTTAACGTCCAGGACTTGAACTGTGACCTGGACGAAGCTCACCAACTTGGGATTGTCTGAAAGACACACACACACACACACACGGGCAATTTTCATTATCCCATGGCACTGTCGAATTCTCAGATGTGATTGAATCAGAAGGTGTTTATTAACTTTCTCTAACAGCTGCTCTGACAATATTTCAGCTACGATGTATTTAGCTAACAATAACAGTATTACAATAACAGTTATCTCATAGCTGGCTAGCTGGCTAACGCTAGCCATAAAGATGACCAAACATCTATAAATATGACTTACAAAGGCTCTCAAAAATCTTGTCAAGTTAGCTCATGATTCTGGCTAGTGAAAGTTAGCATTTACCAGGGGCATTAGCTGAACTGTTAATCATCTGGGGATGAGCCCAGATTCTTCTCCATCAAAAAACTTTGTAAAATGTACTTCTAAATAGACCGTTTAAACCCATTTACTGGTAAAAACATAAAAAAAATCTGCAAAACCATTATACTGGTTTCCCACAGTTCGCTCCTGGCATCAACCTCAAGTTAGCTAACTGGCTAATGTTGGCAGTTAGCTCATGTTAGCAAGCTGACTAATGCTAGCAGTTACATCATGTTAGCAATCTGACTAATGCTAGCAGTTACATCATGTTAGCAATCTGACTAATGCTAGCAGTTACATCATGTTAGCAATCTGACTAATGCTAGCAGTTACATCATGTTAGCAATCTGACTAATGCTAGCAGTTACATCATGTTAGCAATCTGACTAATGCTAGCAGTTACATCATGTCAGCTGGCTAAAGCTAGCAATAAATATTACGCACATTTATATAAATGATTTAAAAATCTCTCAGAAAATCCTGTCAGATTAGCTAGTGATCGAACACTAGCAGTTAGCTATTGTGCGCTAGCTAGTTAATATTAGCAGTTGGCTCATGTTTGGTAGCTAACATGTAAAAATGTATAAATCACAAAAAAATATTTTGAATATATGTGAATTCAGCTCATTTTTATATTATTGGATTGGGTTTTTTTTTTTTCGACAAATACAAGATTATTTAGTGTATTTGTAGAAATGTTGACTAATTTCTACTTTTAAGTATTTTGTTTAGAAAGAAACTAAATTATCTGCCAGTAGAATAAGAAAGGAGTGAAAACAGGATGAATAATCTGATATTTGATTTGTAATAATCTCACAATGAGAAATATTACCTCAATTTTCCCATACTCAGGATATTTTCACTTTCTGCCATTTTTCTGCAGCGTAATAATGACATTTCACACATAAACTAATCCCGTCTGAATAGGGCTTTTAGTGTTTAAATTAACCAGTCTCCACACCAACACCTAAAGCTGATCGTTTCCTAAAACTGCTCAAATCTCTGTCAGGATGATTATCGTCAAAACCCGACAGGTCGTTGTGTAGTGAAAATGCACTCGGGATTTATTTTTCACATATGACGATGATTATGATCATTATGATGATGATAGGCCTCATTTAGGTGTTTAAATGATGGGATTTTAGACAGCTATCACATTTCATCAGTTCCATTCAAGCTCATGTGAGCAGTCTGTCTGTCTTTTCCTGCAGGACCTATTTTAAAATCTCCGGAGCTTTCTTTACATAATCAGCCGAGTGCAAACAAACAGAGATGAGAGGAGAAGCCGAGACTGGCGGCGGCTGTGTGAATGTAAATTTCATGAATATTTCAGCGGTGCTGGAGACACTGTGAGATTATATATATATTATATATAATGTGAGATTATATTTTCACATTTTTAGCTGTAGATGGTCTCGGCATCACACATCTATGTGCACAGGGGATAACTGATGGTGCTGAAACACTGCGAAATGCTCAAGAGCAGCAGAAAAAAAAAAGCAGCAAGTCTATATTATTGGTCATCACATGACTTCTGAAGGTGATTGAACAGGTGATCGGTTATATCACGGGAAAAAAAGGAATCAAAGAAAAGACCTATTGTTTAGATAAGTGCTGGTGAAAGAAAGAATGAAAAGAAGTCATTCAGCCTATCCACTTTCATCACGGCATCACATTACCTATAGCAATGGCGTCAATCCCACAATGCAACGCTCCCCCAGTGAGTAATTTGCTTCGGTCAATAATATTTACGTCTTCCCTGCGGCTCCCGTCAACATGAGATGAATGTGACTGAACAAAATGCTGATAATATTCGGCTGATAAGATTAACAATTTAGCCGTTGCTAAGCCCCGCCCACTCGGATACCGTCGCTACGTTCGAGAGACTTTCAAGTTCAGAATGCGAGTGATGAGTGTTTTAATATCAAACGGGAAAAAGTACAGAAAGTTTGCTACAGATGCTGTGCTCATTAAGAAGCACCTGTCTTTGTGGGCGTTTCTATCTTTGAGCTGTTTAGAGGGGCGTGTCTTTGAGCTCATACTGTATGCGGATGTTTTTTAACAGGTACACAGAAAACACACAGGGTTTAGGATTGCATTGCATCTGAAATATCCGCTCACCTTCGTTTATTTTAACCGTCTATACATGTTAACAGTGAAAATAACAAATACTTGTTTTAGCAATTAGCTAGTTAGCTAGATAGCTAATGGTGACAATCACCTCATGTTAGCTAGCTGGATAACACCAGCTGTTAGCTCATCCTAGCTGACAAACACTACTTGGAAAGAAACAAAAATAAAGAAAAATAAAAGCAATAAAAATTTCTCTCAAATTTTCTGTCAGGTTAGCTCATTTTAGCGAATGTAAGTGTTTAGGTCAAGTTAGCTAGCTGGCTGATGTTGGCAATTAGCTCATTTTAGCTAGCTGGATAATACTAGCATTGATGATTATGAAAATGTACGAATATTATTAAAAAATCTTCTCAGAATTCCCTGGTTACGAGTTTTTAGATAGCTGCTGAACATTATTGCGTGTCAGCTAGATAGGGAACGCTAGCAGTTAGCTAGCTAACACTAGTAGTAAAGCTCATGAACATTATGACTTAAATAATGCTCTCAAAAATCCAGTCAGGTTAGCTTGACGTTAGCTAGCTGGCTAAAGTTAACAGAGAAAAATTATTAAAATATATAGAAAAATCCTGTCAACTGGTTTCCTCAAGGTGGCTAACTGGTTAAATAAGTAAATATTGTTAGTTTAACCCCAAAACTGTGAAAATATAAGAGTATATATGAATGCAGGTGTCTTCCTTCTTTCATTTCTAATATATACGCCTCCAAAGATACACCTTATGTGATCTGCTACCTGTTGACAGAAGAGCTATGATTGGTCAATAGCACTTTAGAGGTGGGGCTTGGGTAAGAGAAAAGATATTAACTGTATATAAAATACGTAAAAAAATAGTGCATTTGTGGAGATTGTGGACCGACAGTGTAGTTACTTACCAACCTCTGCAGCACTGACAGTGATGTTGTGCCAGGCCACGCCCTCTCGATCCAGACTCGCCGTGGTTTTAATGAGGCCGCTGTTCTCATCGATGCTGAAAAGCATCTCTCCATCTGCGCTCTCGTCGATGGAGTACCTGCGGATCAGAACTCTGTGTCAAACGAAGACGCGTGGCTAATTCATCCGCGCTATTCTGAGTAAACATAATGATATCTCATTAAACAATTGCAAGGTTGCTGAGCGTGCGGAATATTTAAATATTTAAATCAGCCGTGCTGAATAAGCGAGCGGAGCTAATGCGCTGAAACCGCATCAACATTCGGGAGTCGATTCCCAAGTGAACATCCAGCTGTTCCAGTTCCACCACTCTGCTGGGAGTAGAAGTGCGTTCAACACTAAGCCAGTTTCCACACGCAGCAAAAACCGGCTCATGAAAAGCACACACTGTAGCTATAAGGTTCAGCTAGTCGCGCCTTGTTCTAAAACGTTATCGTTTCTATAGTAGCAACTCTTTCACAGACATTTGCGTGGCAGATACTAAACATAAACGGATTGTAAAATGTATGATATGGCGGAGTTTTCAGTAAGGAGATGTTTATTTAAAGGAAGGAGTCTCCAGTGTTAGTACTTTGAGGAATAACGTACTTCAGGGCAAGCTGTTATAGGAAATTAATCAACGACGTAACTCCGCTTCATCACACCACCCCATTGGTGAGTATTTTATTACAACAAACTCCTGAAGCAGGTATACTCTGACAAATAAAACCAGAACATGGCGGTGAATGAGGGTGCCATTACTTATTGCGTCGTGAACATGGTCATTTTCAGCATTTATCTCTCATCCAATTTTTTCCTTCTTTGTATTTACTCCGTAATTCAGGTAAAGCTCATTCCCTGTGTGAGTCCAACTGCTTATGCGTGACAGCGGCGCCCGATTTAGCTCGCAAGGGGCTCCGCTAATTAGCTAGCAATTTGGACACAGTGGGGAAAATGCTAAACAGTGCACGGTGTCGCATGCTTGATATGCACTGCTGTAAAAATCTGACAAAACACTGAGGATGTGACAATATCACAACATCACAATGTCACCTGTCACCGGCTAAATCATGTAAAAACAATCCCACGGACGTGTATATCACGCATCACAGCAGATGACTCGCTTAATTTGTTCTCTGCGGCAGTCACCTGATTTTTCCCCTGGCGTTGTCGGGGTCTTGAGCCGTCACAACGCCGACGTCCGTGCCGGCCGGCGCGTTCTCGTAGACGTCCATGATGTAATAATCCATAGGAAAGATCGGAGCTTCGTCCACGTCCCCGACGATGATCTTCAGAGTGGTGGTGTCTTTGAACGGGCCGAGGTGCGAGAAACGAGGGTCCAGGTGTGTATTCGCTCCCTCGATGCTTAAAGTGTAGGCCTTCTTCTTCTCATAATCCAGATGCTGTACAGAGAGAAAAACAGATGATTAGACATTATTTTAAAAATGTACATGGCGAAGTTACTGGAGTTACCGTTTTCACCCCTAAATGAATTACTTTTACGTTTTATTCCTCTGAAACGTACAGATTTACAGTCCATAAAGGATTTCGCGCTTCGAGTTTTTTTTGCGTTTTGAGAGTTCGGCGAAATCGCAGTCGCACGGAATTGTTCTTCGCTCTTTCACGGTGATGTTTGTCGGTAAACGAGACCTTTTAGCTGTACTCGCGTTCGACGCACGTGAATCGAAGAGAGCTTTGGCTGAATGCACGTTGCGATGACGTCACGTGACGCGTCTCGGCCCAAATCTGCGGTAATTTTTGAAAAATTGCAAGCTCCATATCGCGGATATTCCTTGAGTTTGTGTTAATTTCTCCGATCGCAAAATCGCCAAATTCTGGAGGGACTGACTGAAGCTCTGATTGTTACAATTGATTAATGTTAAATGAACGTGTCCTTACAGAAAACGTCCCCATACCAACAATTCCACACATTTTTTTGGTCCCAGTGAATGAGCTGTTGCTATAGAAACGATAGCACTACTGTCAGACATGCTGTTATAGAAAATTCATCAACACCTTCTGAGCGGTCAGACTCGAGAATATAATAAACATTTTTTTTTGTTTTTGGAATGAATTGGAATTGTTTCAGTATGGGTTAACTTTTTCACACCTTTTTCAGGGAGATGACCCCCTCTCTCTTGTCACTGTCAGCAGAGATGGAAAACATGGCCGCCCCTTCCTCGTTGGTGATCTTGTACTCCATCTCTGCGTTGATTCCGAGGTCTTCGTCATTGGCTTTGATTTTTCCCACAGCTTTCCCAACCTGAGCAGACTCAGGGACGTAGAGCTGGTAGTTTTCTGGAGCGGAAAACAGGAGTTTGATGTACAGACTGAACCTTGAAACAGAACCTTGTACTTGGTTTGAATGCTGATGCTAGTTGGACTGCATTTCGTTTACTTTTCTACATGACTGGCTCAGACTGGTTTGAAAAGAGTGAAGCATCACATACTTTGAGGAAACCTGGGTGGATTGTCGTTGACGTCGGTGAGTGTGATGTTGACGGTGGTGGACCCTGAAAGACCCCCCACTGAACCGGCCATGTCTTTGGCTTGGATGATGATGGAGTACATTTCTCTGGTTTCTCTGTCCATGTTGGCCAGCGCTGTCCTAATGACACCTACAACCAAGAGAACAAAATATCGAAACAGTACATTTGTAATGTTTGAATTGTTTTGAAAAGGAGGCACGGCTACAGGACAGTCAACACTGGGAGTTTTCTGGGATAATCACTTAAGTGCACAAAACTGTCACAGGTCAAAATGTGGGAACCCCCTAAAACTGCTGAAGGGAAATATATAAATATATACGATGGGAAACGAGGTCTTGCATTTGAGGAAGTCAAAAGAGAAAAAAGGAAATGAGGAAGCAGGACAGCAAGAATTGTTGCATATAATGACACCTGTATTGATGATGACAACGGAAAGACAAAAATGCGTTTAGGTACCTTCGACATTTTCGGCCAACAGACAACTAAAGGAGCCTAGAAAGAAATTTTAGTGTTCCAGTGGGAAAACTCTGTGGAAGGCGGGATTAGTCAAAATTTCTGTGGGACAAGTCAGTGACAGGTTTTATGGGAGAAGATGGGATTGGCTGAGATTGGTCAAAACTTATGCGGGAGCAGGTGAGATCGATTAAAAGTTCTGTGGGAATGTTTGGGATTGGTCAAACTTTCAGTGAGTGTGTGCCAGATCGGTCAAACTACTTGTGGGAGTATTCGGGATTGGTCAAACATTCCGTGGCAGCATGTGGGTTTGGTCAAATTTTGAATGGGGGTAATCGGGATTGGTCAAACTTTCTTTGGGAGTAGTTGGGATTGGTCAAATGTTTTGTGAGAATATTTGGCACTGGTCAAACCTTCGGTGAGTGTGTGCTGGATCGGTCAAACTTCCTGTAGGAGTAGTCGGGATTGGTCAAATTGGTCAAACATTCTGTGGCAGCAGGCAGAATTGGACAAATTTTTAGTGGGGGTAGTCGGGATTGGTGAAATGTTTCGTGGGAATATTTGGCATTGGTCAAACTTTCTATGAGTGTGTGTGGGATCGGGAGCGGGGTCAAACTTCCTGTGGGAGTAGACAGGATTGGTCAAATTTTCTGTAAGAGCACGTGGGATTGGTCAAACTGTCCATGGGATAGGTCAGTATTGGCCAAACCTCCTTTAGGAATAATCAGGATTGGTTAAACTATATTTTTTATAAGTTAAACTTTGTAGATGTGTGGATCATTCAAGTGATTATTTATTTCATAATGTCGTGTATATATATATATATATATATATATATTTTCTTTAATACTGTCCTTATATGACATTCATTGTTTGTGTTTTGAGTGAGAAACTTTACAGCAGTGAGCTTCAGGAGCAGCACTTCGATGCTGTGCATGAATTGTAAATTTGCCACTAATTTGTAGTTTTAAGTCAGCTCCAATACAGAGCCTTTAACCGTTGGTGCATTTTTAAGACGTGGGGTCTCCACAGGTTTAAAGTACTGCATTTAAAAAAAAACCAAAAAAACAACCCTCATCATGCAGCATCACCAGAGTGTTAATTTCTATTAGCCTGGAACAAAAGATTAATTGGACTGTGACATTTGAGCCAGAGCTTCACTTCCTAATTAAGTAACAGCGCAAGAGCTGAAACCTGGCAAAAACTTTGTGACCCCTCAGCGAATTCAAGCCTCTTTAAGACACATACACACACACACACTCTGTCATGCCCAATTATTGAGTAACACACAGGCCAAAAGGTTCTCTAGGCTTTATACACACCCGTGCATACTTTCCCGATGGAATGGAGGATGACTGGAGAGAAAAACAGGTCGGGTTAGCGCATTGCATCTGTACATTCCCTGAGGAATCAACACTCCTTTAGACTACAGTGCAAATGCGGCTGGAAATTAGAAGCAGACCTCAGCCAGACACACTGCTGTGAGCAAAATTTACCAATGAAAGCCGTCTATTTCTGACAGTGCGTGAACTAATTATTAGCGCCTGGGCTTATTATACACCTCAGGATCTCAGGTTGCTCATTAGAAGCTGACATTGAGATAAATGCCAATGTGCAGCTTTTGATATGCAGATATAGTGTGACCTACGGAAATGCATAATTAAATCTATTTCATGCTGCAGCACGTTAATGTATTACGTTTCTCAAATTAAGTGACAACAAAAAAAAAAAGTTAACGCCAGCGTTCGTAAAAAGTATTCGTCCTATATGACTTTCCATAGTACTGAAAAAGTTCACTCAAGTCCTTGAGGCCTGTGAGTCCAGAGAGAGACACAAAGTCATTTTATAAGTCATTCTGGCTAAATGTTCATGACTCCACTATCAATATGGCACCGGAAATGTGCAGTTCATAGCAGAGTAGTGAACAGAGGCCATTTTTTTTTTTTTAAACAAAGAGGAATATGAATGTTTCCCTTGGGTTCGACATAAAACACATGGATCATCATCTGGTTCAGCACAGCGTGTTAAAATGGATAAAATATGTTCTATAGTTCTAAGAAAAAGATGAAAAATCTAAACGTTACGCCACCAGTCCAGCGTGATAATAGTTAAGAGGTGAATTAGCGATGGGAAATACAAAGACCTGAGTGACTTTTCTAGCAAAATTTAAACAACTTCTTTTATCTGTAAAGCTCAACTCATGAACATGCTCGAAACCTTGTCTTTAAATACGCAAAGTAAATGCGAGTCTTGTTGTTAATAACACTGTCGGTAAGAACATCATGAAACTAAACCGCGTACTGTAGCTCTGAGGAAATTATAACACAGCTTCGTGCATTTTGTAAGATAAGTGTCAAATCCGTACGAATACATACTGTATATGACCGTACACTAAAAATATACACATCAGTCTGACTTTATATACCGTCTATGTACTGGATCTGTACTTGCTTCTGGATTGAACTGGAAGTGAAATTATTGCAGATTTTTAGTTCGTTCTGAATAACTTTTATGAAAGAAATTATTATTAAATCTTATACACAATAAAACTGCACTTTCCTGGAAAATCTACCACATAGAGTATAGCACATCTTTTTTAAAAAAAGAATGCAATCACAAAATCTAAAATCTAAAACAATAAAATATAGTACACTTTAGTTCATTTGTAAGTGCACTCACGACAGTATAAGCGCATTAAGTACATCCCGTATAATCTCTACTGAACTATACTGGATGTAGACGAAGAGTACTAATTCTGTACACACTTACTTGTAAAATGTATACGTGTAAGTAAAACGATTACAGTTTTAGTTCACGCTGAAAAATACTTGAAAGATCCTATTAGTAGATTAGCCAAGCAGGTAATAACGACTGTACTTTACTTGAAAATACACAAGATACAGACTCAAAATCTATTTAATTGTTTTATCTGTATGGATTAAGACTATAGATAGGTGCATAGAGTACCGAAAGTACATATACAAAGAGTTTGCTAGTTTATATGCTATTTGTGAACTAATTACTGTATATATGGCTTCAAATATAATTGGGACAAAACCTACATACCAGTATACTTTAATGATACTATATACATGTTATTATTATAGCATATGCATATACATATAGATATAATGACAGTATTTTACTTGAAAATAAACAATGTGCTGCAAGGTAAAGCTGACAGAAAGTTTTATTTGTAACTAAATCTGTAACTTTTAGCCGATTATGAAGGATGGTTTGAAGAGTTGTTAAGTCGTTAATGTAAAATGGCGGCTGTTTACTCAAAGTAACCTACGTATTGATATGAAAGACCACTTTTAGCTCACTGTACTCTACCAGGAGATGTAATAAACTGCTGCATTTTAAAGCTAGTTCTGAATGGATTCCAAGTCGTGCCATCTTTATTCATGCGGCACATTTAAAGCCAATGCTTGTCAGCCTGAAATGCTAACGAGGCAGATTAAAGAGGTTTTGAACCTCGTGTACAATCACAATTTAGAAATAAATTGCTAAAATTGAGCATGTTGTGTAACGCTGGATTAAAACTTACGAGTGAGCTAACACTTTACTTCTCATCTAGTATACAGTACATAGAGACGCTAGTACATCGAAGTCATCTGTAAGCATTTTTGGCAGTTAGTTTACTTCACTACTTGGACAAATTTGTAGTAGACTTAAATTACTGTTATTTTTTTTTTTGCATGAAATCTTTAAGGATGTTATTTGTGAATGCTATAAGCTTTTATCTGTAGATGAAGAAAGAAACGTTGGCTTAAATCGCTAAATAAAAACGATCGTCTTGTCGCTTAGGGCTGTAGATAAAAATGTTAAGTGTTTGTTATGAGGTCATAAAAACAAACAAACAAACAAACAAACAAAAAAACGTTGTACATAGAGATAGAAAAATTCTAAAGCTGCTAACACTAAACCAAAGGCAAGAACAGATCTGCTAGCATAACTTAGAGCCATATTAGCTGAGCTGGAAACTTGTTAGCATAGGATGAAGTTTTTGTTTTAAAAGAGAAAAGTCTGGGTTACGCATGTACCCCTGTTCCCTTTCAAAGGGAACTTCGACGCTGCGTTGAGCATGACACTACGGGAAGCGCCTCTCGCGCGTGTTATACAAAACGCAACGTCGACGTTCCCTTTGATAGTGAACGTCTGGGTTATGCATGTACGCCTGAGAAGGGAACTTCGACGGTGCGTTTAGCATAACACGCGCGAGAGGCGCTTCCCATAGTGCTATGCTAAACGCAACGTCGAAGTTCCCTTTGAAAGGGAACAGGCACAAACCGTGAGAAAAAAGTTTCAGCAGACAGAAAACAGGTGGTGCGAAGTCCACAAAAGCCTTGGAGCTAAAACGGATTAGCATGACGGGGCAGCCAAAACTCCGTTCTGTCTCGCTGATCGATAGCTGCAGGAAGTTTTCTGGCTCCAGTTTTATCTCCTGGAGAAGAGCATTACACAATCTCCATTTCTGTAATATCATATTTTGGCTAAGTAGCAACCTGATAAAAGATAAGTGCAGAAAATCAGATTGCGACAAATAGCTTCTTTATACAAAGCCATAAATAAAGCATGCTCAATTTAGCCAGCGCCTGCCTCTTGTATCGCTTTAATATATTACAGTGGCCGAGTTTCACGGCCAAGGTTAGCCAGACTTCCTTTTTCATTATTTTACAGTTGACTATATAACCTTGAACGATATGAAACTCGGCTTTCTGAAGGCTCCACGTTTTAAAATGCAGCCATAACATCAATTGAAGAAGTGAGTCGTAAATTCCGATGAGGCGTTGCAGAGAGGAACCGGCGCTCGGGGACGGATCTTTTCTCAAAGCATAAATACAGATCAATGAGTGCGTAACATATTTATGTACACGCACACACACACGCACACACACACTATGCACAACAGGTTGTAATTACGAACTTTCAAACATTTAGTTTAATTACAAATACTTTTACTACGCAATCTAAAATTAGAACAGGGATAACAGACGTTATATGTAATTATTATATGTTTTTTCAGCTTATAAAATGCTCGATGCTAACCCTTGTAAATCTGCGCCATGATATAAAAAGTAAATAAATAATCCATAAACTATTTATTCATAAAACGGTACCAGTGTTGAAGTTAATAGCACATACATGGTCCTTCTTGCAGACTGTCAAAATGTCTTAAATATTACCGCAAAGCTACAATAATAAAACGCTGAAAAGCTTGCATGGCTTTTGACTCGAACAGACTCCTAACGCACGCCAGAGCGAATAAACACGCACTGGCGTTCTGCCCCAGAGAACGCCACACACATTCAACCTCACATGTCCTCAGCAGATCCCACCTGCCAGCTCGCGGGATTTCAGCGTGCCACTGAGCGCAAAAAGCAAAATGTTCACGCTAAATAGTCCCTCGGTGTTTTCGCTACAGGCAGGAGAGTGAAGAGGGAAAATAAGGTCGGACAGCGAGGTGGAACAGGGCGAGGACTTCTCTCGCAGTTAGCAGAGGAGCATGGAAGCATTGGACAGTTTCTGAAAAGCTCTCAGGTAGGATCAGCAGCCTGTGCGATGCTGTCAAGGTGAGGTGTGGGGAGGGGTGGGGGTGCGGGGTGCGGGGGGGAGTGACACGAGAGGCCAGGCACTGGAGGAAGAGGCTCTCACGTTTGCTCATACACAAATAAAAAAGAATCCCTCATCAGTTTAATATCGACTGAGCTCTGACGAGTGATGGATGATAGAAACGAGACTCGCCGAGGTCCAGATTTTTTCCGAATAAGAAATTTTTCTTTCAAATAAAAATGATTTGATCAAACATGGAGTGCAATGAGGATGAGCCTACTCGTTTTTTTTCTTAGCAGGAATTTCACACATGCCTCATTGTGAAAATTACTGATATGCACTACAACAAACTGCAAATATATATTTATATATATATATATATAATGATTTCTGATGGCCGAGAATTATGGATTAAGGTGGAAATCCATGCGCTCGCTGGCCGTGAGAGTGATGAGGAACGCTTTCTTTGCAGCATGAAAGATTTTCCATTCGAAGTGCAAAGGCTTGAAGCAACTCTGGAGATCGATAACCAATGCACCAGGCACGGACGCCGTGTTTGACCAAAAAAAAGGTCAGTGGAAAACTGTTATAACTGTCTTCATAAGCACGTACATGTATACAGTCAAACACTGGTACTCGGGGTGTAACAATCTGAGGGTGTGATTGATTGAAATGAATCGATGCGACAATCGTAACTGGATTATTATCGAACGAGGGCCGAAGATGTGTGCAAAAATAATTCAGAATTTTAAACTCGTAAAATAGTCCTTCTCTACGCCGCCATCACTGGCGAATTGATGTTAGGCCCTACTCAAAATTCAGAACAACTGCTTGAACTGGCAAATTCGCAATTCCACGGAATTCTTTAGCAAGGTCTTTCGCAGTGATGTTTGCCGGTAAATTAGACTTCTTTTTTTTTTTTAGCTGTACTGTTCGACGCACGTGAATCGGAGAGGGCTTTGGCTGAATGTGTGTTCTGATGACGTCACATGACCCAATCTATCTATCTATCTGTCTATCTGTCTAGCAGATTGTTAGCAAATCTACACAACACAATACGTAAAGAAAGAAAGTTCTGTGTTTTCTTGGTCCCATTCATCCTGATACAAACCACACGTTAGCCTTTTTCCAAAGGAGTTATACCGTTATAAATAAAATATATATCGTATAATAGAAAGACCTTCTGTCCTGCCATATTCTAGTTATATTAACATTATTTGGTACACTTTATTCGCACTTGCCTTGGAAAGCCCACTTAAACAGTGGGTGGAAAATACGCTCATAACCTTTATGCTCAACGCGAACCATTTTCTATCGCAATAGCTTGAAATGGTCAATCATTTTTGGTGGCTTACAGCACAGAGCAATATCATTCTCCTTGAAATATCGCTGGAATTTTATATAACAGACCTTTACGGCAAGGTTCAAGTCCAGTTCAACATATAATCGATGCCCGTTCTCTCTCGCTCACCCAACACTATCTATCTCTTTCTTTCGCTTGCCTTCTAGGCACCATCTATTGCTGTCTTTGCACACACACACACACACACACACACACACACACACACACACACAGTCCGTCCACTTTATGCACTCAAAGGGCTATACAGACATTTACAGAGAAGCTTTTCCCCACAAAGACAAGGCAACAAAAGACGCATTCTGCTAGTAGAAGGGAGGGGACCACTCAGAAGCTCTTCTTATTTCTTTCGAAGCACAGAACAGCAACACTGAAAGGCTCTCCACAATAAGAGAGGCCGTCAATTATAGTCTGCAGAGGCAGGCACAATAACTAGCACAATAAGAAGGTTGTTTAATGGGCTCCCTGATGCTCTGGTCTTAAGGGTCTGCTGCAGTGGACTGACTCACTCGCTGATTACTTTCCAGCTGGAGAAAACGCACCACCCCACTTTTATGATAAGCGCCGTAGTCGCCTTATCAAATGTTTCCAACAATCCAAGGAATACGAGGTGCAAGCTCCTGGGGTGTATTATGGAAGTTAGCGGGAGTATTTGGCGTTTAGAAGCCAAGCTTTATGCAACTTGCATGGGAACTTTCGATAGATATTGCTCAAAAATTCGCAAAAAGAGTCAGTCGACACGTGCATCAGGATTGATTGACAGTTGCGTAGGGCAGGGGTTCCCAAACTTTTCCAGGGCAAAGCCCCCCAGATGTCATTAACATTTGACCGAGGCCCCCCTTTTGCAAGATGTCTTTAAAACACGTTAAAAAAATACAGACTTCTGAATATATCCCCCTTTTTTATTATTAATAATTACATCTTTACATTACATTACATTAGGAATTGATTGTGTGTGTGTGTGTGTGTGTGTGTGTGGTTGTCTGAGAGTGAGAAAGAGAAAACATACTAGTGGGAGGGATGGGCTTGGCGGCTCCGACCAAATTGTTGAGGCCCCCCGGGCGCCCCCTGGAGGCCCCCAAGGTGGCCGCGGCCCCCACTTTGAAAACCACTGGCGTAGGTGCTTTCAGCTGTCTGGTTTTAACTAACGCCCCTCCCGAAAACCACACCCCCCCCTTCATAAAAAAATGGCAGTTTAAAGTGTAAAATGGAATAATTTACAAATAACTGTAAAGGTAATGATCATTAGAAAGTGATAAAAACACTGTTTGCTCGGTCAAGCCTGTCAAGGTAGAAATGATATACGCGTAGATACGAGGTTTTACGGTAATTACAGGCACTTAGCGGGGAATAAAGCTGCCACGTGACTGTTTTCATGTTTTCAGATGTAGACACTAGAGTCTAGAACAATACACACTTCCTTATTCTTAACTCCTGCAAATAACAATGCGTTTTCTACCACAAACGTTTCAAGCGTCTTAATTAAAACAGACAGGTGGCAGCTTTTCCTCGCCAAGCACCCGGTGATAACCTTAAACCCTGTACCTTACGGTTTGTGAAAGGACTGTATTGAAAATGAACTGCTTAGCTCGGTGTAGAAGTCGGAATAACAGAGGGAAAAAGTGATAACTATATATAGATAGCACCATTAGGGAGGAGAAGAAGACATGCTCTGATTCTGCTCACCGGTTTTCGGGTCGATGCTGAAATATGCCTGCCCCTGCAGGACGCTGTAGACTATCCTGGCGCTGTTGCCGTACGTGGGGTCGTCGGCGTCGGTGGCAGTGATCTGGATAACTGATGTTCCTGTGTGGAAGAATATAAAGATGTGTTTTAGAGCGAGAGGGTTAGTGAATTTGAGCACCACAAGCCAATGGTACATAGGGCACTAAGCCTTCTTGCTCTTTCGGTTGGAAGAAGATTTTCCAAAAACCTGGCCTGGAAGGTATCACCTCACCTCTCAAGGTCGAACTGCCCAATATTTCACAGGCACTGTGATTCTGAGGCTGTATTCCAATACAAATACAAACCTTTCATCAACAGATGTTCATTCTGAGACCAACAAAACTGGTTCTTCTGTGGAATCGATCCAAACCACCTTTTCCTGCACTGTTATTTTAATATCGTGGCTCTGAGCCGCTCTCACACTCAATAAAGCAAACGTTGACACGAAGAGAACAAATTCAGACAGTTAGAGAGTTTCAGCGCTGGTGAGCGGGTGAATAGAAGTTCAAACCCAGACCTCCCAGAGCGCCACTGTAGGATTGAGCAAAGCTCTTAACTCGCAGCTTAACAGCTCGAGGAGCGCTGTACCATGGCTGAGTGTACACCCTGAACACGGCTTCCGTTAACAAAAACAACTATTTCCTCTCAGGGATCACTAGTACATCAAAATTTTGCCCTTGTTAAAAAAAATCCAGACGCTCCTGCTGACTCGTTCGGCCAGGGAACGTTCCGTCGACACAAACAAATCGTTACATCCATCAGCGTCCTGCAACGGAGACTGCAGAGCGCTAACTCGATCTGTAGCGGTTATGTATTCTGTTTCATAATTTATTATATATTTTGTCTGAGTGGGTGAGGTAAGCCGAGTTGGCGAAGTAGGCAGTTCCGTCAGCGTCCTCTGATGTGTGTGTGTGCGAGCACGCACGGGTGATTGCGAAGAATCGATCACTTGGCGGCTCTTCGGCCTGAGCTCGGCTAATCGATAGCGAGAGGGAGGCAAAGGTCTGCGCACAATTAGAGCTTTCCTAACACATTCCTGCAGAGTTATTTATCAGCTGCACTGGACGACACTTGCTTAGGTGAGAAGCAGGTAAGTGTTGTGTTTTGCTCAGCTTAAACGGCAGCGTTCGAGAGCTGGGAAACGGTCCAAGGAATCACGCTCCAGGATCATCGCGTCAGCACAAATATTACTAAAAGGGGTTTTTTAAGCGTGTGAAATGTGGCGTATACGGGGCTGATCCGGCTTGCTGCTGAAACAACAGTTCTCGCTCCTCGGCTGAAGCCGTTTCAGAAAAGCCGGATGCTCTCGTGAGGTTCTCTGTAACCACGCCAAGACTTCATAAATTGTAGCTGCAAACAAGCGAGACGTGGAAGAAGCGGAATGCTGCAGTGCTCCATCACAAACTGATGACCCAGCTAATAAAGCCATGAGCAGCTCACAGATCAGACAGGTCCTCCCTTTTCTGTCTTCTTCTCCTTACTAGCCTTACACTTAGTGGTTTCTAGTCTCGCTTTGTTTCTTGCTGTGTTTTTTTTTTTTAAAAAATACATAAATACGTGTCTCGGTTGTCTCTTAGATTTGTATACATGCCGTCTGTATCACTGTTTAATTTCTTCGCTTCGCAAAACCTGCGACATAAAAAAATTCAAAGAAAAAATCCATAAATGTGCTAAATCTGACCAAATTATCACATGAATCTCCTTCCAGAAGACCCCCCCATCAACACACACACACACACTTCCATACACACTCACCGATGTCGGCCATCTCGGGTACGGAGGCAGTGAACGGGCCGTTGGGGAAGGTAGGTGCGTTGTCGTTCACATCCTGAACCTTGATGATGAACTCGGACTCGGGCTCCACGGTGTGGTGCGTGACGCTGTGGATGGCTCGAGCGTGGAGGACGTAGTGGTTCTTCTTCTCACGGTCCAGGCTCTTGGTGGCATGAATGTCTCCTGTAGACTCATTAATGGTGAAGATGGTGCCAGCGCCTTCTCCTGAAAGGAGATAACGCACCGAGCCGTCGCCCTTATCCGAGTTGGAGCGCAACTGTAGGACGACCGAGAAAATAAACGAAGTCTGTAGTGGATTATTTAATCACACCGCGAGTAAAGAATAAATCACTTCAGGCAGTGCGGTTATAGGGAAATAATCAGCTTTGGGGTGTAACAGTAAACTCTTCTTCATCACAACGTCCTGCAGTACTGTCAGAGGTAAAGAACATGAATCAACGCCTTCCGACCAATCAGAATCCAGAATTCAACAAATCAAATCTAACGGATATTTACAGCTCAGCTCTGTCCATGTTTGAAATAACTGAATGTTTTGAAAAGCCACAAAGACGAAGAAATAAAACAAATAATATCATTATTAATCATACTGTTCTCTTCAAAAAAAAAACCGTTAAAAGGAGTGAGACCCAATCCTGAGCATGCTTCTGCATGAACTTTGATGTTTTGTGGAAACCTTGTGGAGAATTTGTTAAATAATGAATGAAACGTTTCAGAGAGCAACGGCAAGCGCTGTATTTAAACTTCCTTTGTTTTTAAACAAAAATCTTAACACAATACCGAGCTATTATTCCTCATTTAGCGCACTGTGAACTGGCTTTCGGTGAAAGTCTTACATCCTGTAAATACCAACGGTAGTATGTCTTGATTGCTGTTAATCGAGTGAGATGAGTGTGTTGCGTTACTGTCTCAAAGTGCCAGGGTTCCAAGCATAAAACCATAACCACAAGAACCACAAAACTGAAACGTGGAAGACGAAGCAGTACGTTTCCATGCGTATCTATAACCGACTTCATGATTATCGAAATATTCGTATTCATGTGCTCGTATTTGAAACTGTGCATGTGCTGAACATGAATCATATTGCCTTTCATGAATCAGTATTTGATTCAGTGAATCTTTCTGTCATGACCGAGATTTGCTCCTGTCATGTCTCATTCAATGATTCAGTGTTGACTCTTTGAATCTTTTGGTCATGACCTTTTTCTGGTCCGCACTTGGTCATTGAATCACTGAGTAAGTGAATCTTTTCAGTCACAGCCAAGATTCGCTCCTCTCTTGTTCAGTGAATCAGTGTTTGAGTGAGTGAATCCTTTTTGTCATGATTGAAATGAACTTCTCTCTTGTTCAGCAGATCAGAGAGTTAACTCAGAGAGAATCTTCGGTTATAGTAAAGTTTGTTCCTCTCTCATTCAGTGAGTGAATCAGTGTTGACTCGGCGAATCTTTCAGTAATGACAGAGATTCGCTCCTCTCTCAATCAGTGAATCATTGTTTGAATTAGTGATTCCTTTTGCTCATGACTAAGATTCATTTTTCTCTCATTCAGTGAATCAGTTGTGTCAGTGTATTCAGTGAGTGATTCAGTGTTCACTCAGTGGATCTTTCGGCACTGACAGAGATTCGCTTCTCTCCACTCAGTGAACGAATCAGTGTTGACTCAGTGAATCTTTCGGTAATGACCGCAATTCGCTCCTCTCTCACTCAGTGAGTGAATCAGTGTTGATTCAGTGAATCTTTTGGTAATGCAAAGACTCGCTCCAGTCTCATTCAGTGAATCAGTTGTATCAGTGTATTCAGTGAGTAAATCAGCGTTGACTCTTTCAGTAATACAAAGATTCACGCCTCTCTCACTTAGTGAATCATTGTTTTAGTTAGCGAATCCTTTTGCTCATGACTAAGATTCACTTCTCTCTCATTCAGTGAATCATTGTTTTAGTTAGCGAATCCTTTTGCTCATGGGGCGCACGGCGGCTTAGTGGTTAGCACGTTCGCCTCACACCTCCAGGGTCGGGGGTTCGATTGCCCTGTGTGTGTGGAGTTTGCATGTTCTCCCCGTGCTGTGGGGGTTTCCTCCCCCAGTCCAAAGACATGCATGGTAGGCTGATTGGCGTGTCTAAAGTGTCCGTAGTGTATGAATGGGTGTGTGAGTGTGTATGTGATTGTGCCCTGTGGTGGATTGGCCCCCTGTCCTGGGTGTACCCCGCCTTGTGCCCGATGCTCCCTGGGATAGGCTCCAGGTTCCCCGTGACCCTGAAAAGGATAAAGCGGTATAGAAGATGGATGGATAGATCCTTTTTCTCGTGACTAAGATTCACTTCTCTCTCATTCAGTGAATCAGCTGAGTCAGAGATGGAGATTTCCAGAGTTTCAGTGCATGCAGTATTAGTGTGTTTTTAATTGTTTAAAAAAAAAAAATACTTCTGCTAAACACGTACGTTATAAGTTAATTATCAAATCAAACAAAATATTTTAGTGAACTATTTTTACACGACTCAGGCTTTAGACGGCAAACTGAACAAATTGCTGAACAAATCTGAACGACTCATTTAACTGAATTGACTCAAATGAATCAAGTCATTAAAAGGACTCACACATTTAATCTCTGCCGTTGCATAACGTCATAATACATTGTATAAAATACTTATATATTAAATATAATGTAGAATACATATGTATTGTTCAGTATTTTATGTTTGTATTAGTCCCTAGCCCGTGTTTTCGTCCTAACCTCACGCTGCCTTGTGGATTTATGATTATGGGCTTGCTGTCGAAGACACTGTCTGACTCTGTGTTGAACCCAGTCATTGATCCGGACCATGATTTGCGGACCAGCTACGATAAAGGAGCACAATTTCATCCAGCTGCAGCGCCGCTCCGTTACAACTGAGGGAAAAAATTACAGATTTAATTAAAGAATGTTATCTCAGAAATCAACTATCTTTTAGGAACTCATTTCGGAGCGTTCAGGTTGCCTCAGGCATGGAATTATTTCTGTTTTTATTAGTGCAATAAAATAGCAGACGCTACACCAGGCAAGTGTAAAAAAAAACCCAAAAAACAAATAAAAAAACCCCCCAAAACATTGATCGTAGCTTAAAGGCACATCTGTGAAACTGACCGCAACAAGTTTGAAAGAAATTGCTTTTCTCTCAAACAGATTAGACAGCCTTTTAAACAGGTTTTCACCAGCGAAGGGTCAGAGTTGTTTTTTATTTTTTATTATTATTATTTAAAATTTTTTTTTTTTTTTTTGTAATATTTCACCTGCAAAATGTTCACAGAGTCTCTTTATCTCCTCGTGCAGAACAGGAGAGTCTAACAGCGTCTCCAGCGCGCTCATTGATTTCCCTTCACATTCAAATGCAATAAAACACTTTATTTATTTATTTTTTTTGGAAGAACCTGATTATTTTTTAAATTGCCACGCTATATAAGTAAGGAATAAAACACTCAGTGTCATGTTGTCACGGGAAAATAATCAATGCCGGAGTGAAGTTACTGTTCCCAGCCTCAAGTTATTTTCTTATAACAGCACACACTTTTACAACGTTTATCGATGGAAGAACGTCACGTCGTCCTTTTTGTCCGTTTGCCGTCGCGTTTAACGTCGTGGAACGTCCTCGAAAACGCAAAGACGCGTAAACTCCTCCGTCCTGAAGATGTTGGAAAACTTACCGCTTTACGTCTGACCGTTAGAAAGCGCTGACACTGGAGACTCCTTCCGTAAATGTGAAATGAATGTCTCTTTTATTAAAGAAAACTTTTTTTGACTGTTTTAGAAGGAGTGCGTCAATGTGAACCTGTCAGAGCTGCTGTTGTAGGAACCGAATCAACAGCTTTAGACCAATCGGGATTGAGCACTGAATATAAAGGGGATTTACAGTATGGGGATCAGGTGGTAGAGCGGGTCGTGCACGAATCGTAGGGTTGGCGGTTCGATTCCCGGCCCACGTGACTCCACATGCCGACGTGTCCCTGGGCAAGACACTGAACCCCAAGTTGCACCCGATGGCAGGCTAGCACCTAGCATGGTAGCTCTGCAGCCATTGGTGTGTGTGTGTGTGTGTGTGTGTGTGTGTGAATTAGAAACTGTTTAAAGCGCTTTGTAGAACCGCTAAGGTTAAAAAAGCTCGACATAAGTGCAGACCATTTATATTTATTTGTATATACGGTTGCTTAAAGCGTCCAAACGTGAGAATCTAATACATATCCTGATTCCTTTTTTTTATTTTTTTATTTTAAAAAAAGAATCTTCATTTTAGTTCCAGGAACTTCTCCCACCACAGTGACAACTCTAACACAAGAGTTCTCTCACACATTCCTTCAGCGTAAAAAAGTTTGTACTTTTTGGGCTCAGGTGAGACACAGGGTGCAGACACTCAGCTCCTCTGACATTTTGAGGATAAAGCCTTTGGCGCCTGGCTGGAATAAAGTAGAGCTGAATATGAAACATGAGCAGAGAGGTAAGGGAGTGTGGACTGATTCACGGCGTCTTCATCTCACTGTATTTCCCCAAACGCTCAACTTAAAATAACTCTAATCATCACCGTTCAAAGTTAAACTCTGATGGTGAAGTGGTGTGGAGGAAAATGAAGCTGTGGGCACAGAAGAAGAGCAGGTATATATTCATGAACGTAAAATAAAAATATTTTTAAAAACTCAAAAAGATGATGTGTAAATGATTCGGTTCGCTTTGATGTTGATTCTGATGATACTGATTCGTTTTCATCGCGGTTTAATTTAAGTTAAAGGTGACAAAGCTGATTTTTTTAGTCATACTTCAATAAATAACCTGGAAAATATCTTAAACAGGATTTACATATACATATACACGTGTATTACATGGCTGTCAGGAGAAAACCTGTTGTTTTTTAATTTTTTTGACGGGCCTCTGGTCAGCCATTTTATGAACGCTCCCGAACGAGACTTGACTCCGCCCACTTCTCAGTCTGAAATCGGTAAGCGCCTAGCACAGCCAGACGATTCCCCAATGAGCCAAAAAACTATACTTTAGGAAACAGTAGTAATGCTGCACAAAACATGGACTCATGTATCATTGGTAGGCGTGTGTGAGAGGAATTTTTAACCGATTTTGTTATTTTCGATTTTAAACATCGCGATAAACAACTGAATCGCCCAGAATCGGCCGCCTAAACAAGACAGGAAGTATTTGACTTTAATATGACGTTGTCTAAGCGGATGTTTCAGACTTATACTTGTTTATCTCACGTTCTTTATAACAAACATATTTACTCCATTTCCAACAAATTACGGTGCCATTTCACCAGCTGACAGGAACTTATTACTGTGGTTGTAGGATTAGAGAAACACACAGCCTGTGGCCTGCGTCTGTGTGTGTGTGTGTGTGTGTGTGTGTGTGTGTGTGCTGATTTGCATTTCATTTGCCTTTATCTACTTCCTCATCAGTAATGTGGTTATGAATCTTTTATGCAGATTTCAAACGTGTTCTCGAAGTAAGAACGCGCTTCTCGTGCTGTATGTACAATGAGAGAATCAAGCAACTGATATTTTACACATTCTCGCAAATCTGTAACAACAGAGCGTTAACGCGAAGGGTTTTTTTTTTTTGGGGGGGGGGGGGGGGGGTTTGTGCAACAATCCATAATTACAGCAAACGCATTTACAGCTAAGCAGCTCCGTGCCAACAACAAGCCCGAGGGTTAACAGGAAGCTGAGAGAATCGCTCGAGAGAAGTAATCATTTTCAGGTTACTTATCCAATGATCCATGCTGACATTTTATTCGCTAATGATCACTACAGAGGGCGTGGAATGAGCTTGATCCAAAAAGCCGAATAACACAATCTGCCAGAGCATGTCCCTGGGTGAAAAAAAAAGCAATATAATAACTTGGCATGCTGATAAGGCTGATAGTGAAACAACACACACACACACACACACACACACACACACAAAGTGTATCTCTGGATCTTGGCTACTGCTAAATTCCCACAACAGAGCGCAATTAGTCAGGAAGACATTGACCTTCTAAAGTTCCTCCCTGTGGCTACAAGGAACGTTCACCTTCACGGAGACTTGTGTAAGGCCAACGCTTTCCCCGCTTTCTCTCTGCACCTGCAGACCCCACGCTGTGTACGGGAGTCATGGGAATTGTCATGTACACCCAACACACACACACACACACACATATACACAAACACACACACACACACAGCGAGACCTTCACAGAGCCCTGCCCCAGCCATCTAGGACCACACAGCATGAGAGCATTCATTTAAAGGGAATCACAGATTTGAACTGTACTAAGGATGATTCATTCAAAAAAGAGTCGACTCTTCGAGACACCGGGAGTCGACTCGCGTATCTGAAGAGCCGTAATAAATGCTGTCACGGCTCTGTTCGTGGAAAAGTCATGTGGTATAATACGTTTTCCCAACGTGTTCATGATGATGTGAGTAATATGTGATCATGTGTGAACAAAAAAAAAACCAAAAACACGTGAAGGTGCATTTCAACACGTGACACCAACCTGTGAGCAATCTGTGTTTACATGTGAACATGAGAAGACATGACATATACGTGAAAATCAGCCTAAATAAACGAATCATGTAGAATAAATGAATGAATCACATGCGAAACATGAAATTGTGAGAGAAGAAATCCATATAATATTGTAAAAATGAATCAATTTAAGTGGAAAAATAATGTGGAAATAAACGAGACACGTGAAAATCACGTAAAAGTACGTAGAAAGATATCATATACGAAAGTAAATGAATCATATGTAAACATCACATGTGGAAAAAAATGACTCGTTAAACTCACGTGAACTTAAATGAATCAAGTGTAAAAATCACCTACGGAAAATGAATCATGTGAACAGTGAATCATGTCCGAAAAATCACGTGGGGAAATAAATTGGGTGTAAAAATCACGTTATGAGAAACGAATCTCGTAAAATACAGTATAACTCCTGAAGAGAATTGAATCGTGCAAATAAGCGAATCCTGCAACAAATGACTCGTTAAAAAGAAAAAAACACGAACAAAAAAGCTCCGTCCTTGCTAGCCACATTCCTGTTAGCGCTGCGTGCTACACTAGCGCTAGCATAACAGCATAATAGCTGCCTTCTGCAGTCATCAATTAGTGTCAACTGATGGTTTTATTGCATAATTGTATTTGCTGTGCTGTGACTGTAAACCAGTGATGTGTAAGAAGTTAATTAAAACATCTATCCTATGTGCTAATCGAGTGTTTCGCTAATCCATCGGTTAAGGTTAAATTGTGCGTTCTAGATTGTTTTTCCTGTATAAACGTTCTGCATATAGACGCATAGAACTGCATATTTAGCAGTGTGTGTAAGTGAAACTCGTGTACCTGTTATAATGCCATAACAAGCTCCTCATTAGAGATGCCTCGCTTGGCTAGCAACATCGATCCCGTCCTGACAGTTCCTGTTAAACGGCGTATCAATATTCATAACGTGGTATGCATCAAGCGACACGAATAATCGGAGGGTGTGCGTTTGGCCTGGCTCTTACCGCACGGACTCGGAGTACAGTCCGAGAGACCGAGCTCTGCCTGTGCGATAAGAGGCAGGAGAAAGGAAACGCTTCAATTACCCGATACACCGTCCTCACCACAAAAGCCTCCTGATTAGATCAAGACTCGGACGCCGCATCCGCTGACCACAAATTACAGCGCCGTCTGGCACAAAGGTCAATTTTACACTACAGCAAGTCTCCGATCTAGAAAGCACACATGGCGTGGATCGTTTGAAAAAAGGTGAGCGGTTCCGTTCGGATTTCTATCTCGGGTTCAGACTCGCCTCAGTGGTCGATTCGTATCTCACGAGCTGTGAGAACAGCCTGCAGCTGAGTGATATCCGACTCCACATCTTTATCCTCTTCTTTATCCTCTTCACATACTTTATTTATATATATATATACGCACCGCTAAGAACGGCTTTGAGTTTAATAATGAATCAATAATCAGCACTTTCAGTGCTTTCAGTGCTCGGTCAGCATATCCTTCAAATCCATGCCGTGTTTTTATTTACAGATGTTGACGTTATTTTATTAACCTGACATAAAGCCGTGATAAGGAACATCCTGCACACGTTACAATTTCTTTCACGATCTCAAGTTAGTACAACTAACCTCTCAGAGCGCGATATAAACAAATAAAATACAAAATAATAGATTGTGCTGGATCAAGTGCTATTCCATGTGCTGCTGAATAATGACTGTGCAAGCTGTTTTTATTCATTTTTTTCTTATTTAAGCAGATATGAATGGGATCCTTATAACTTGTTCTAGACTCTAGACTCCTGTTAGACTTATTTCAACGCTCTTCTCATTCACATGTTATTAAATAATATCAAAATTTCTTGAAATACTTTCCTTAAACCACAGTCTGGTAAAATATCGTTTTCACTCTGGAACGATTTTCGATTACGTTCAACTTTGTCCTTTCCGGTTTTTCGTTCCCTGTAACGTCTCGGATCCTGTCCGTCTCGTGTCCTTATTACTCCAGAGCGAAGTATTGTCTTGGAAATACATATACCTCCTGGCGATGATCACAATGTATCGGAAGTCGCATTTGATGTAGAAGGAATGTAGAAATAGCACTAATTAGCACTCGAAGCACGAGGCATCTGTGCAGTCTGGATCGATAAGTGATAATACAGGAACGGCTCGAGCCGAAGCAGATGGTCAGTGTGTTGAAAATTATAACCGGTGTTATTATATATGTTTTTTTTTACATCTACTGCAGCTTTTCAGTGCACACTCGCTTTCTTTCTGCCCCTATACACACGCTTGAGCTTCCAGACTGTTACCAAGGAGATTAAATAGAGAGAAACAGAGCATATTGCTAAGAGCAAAGCTGAAGCTGTTTGTTTCTGTGTGCGTGCGAGTGCCAACGAGATGAAAAGGCAATCTATTTGTTAACAGCAGCGTATAGGAAATTATGCGTGCGTAATGCATGATGGTACCGCAAACGGATTCCCGCATGTTCGTTGTTTCTTTCCATCGGAAACGAGTGGGAAAAGTCGCTGAAATGGGAGTTGGATGTCTTCCACGCCGCACGCTGCTGCGGCTCGGGTGATGGAGGAGAAATCAAAGGCCTGACAGAGCGAGTCCCTCAGGAGCGTTAGTGTTACTTTGCCCTTGAGCTAGGCACTTAGCAGACAATCCCACAGCACACTCGCGGTAACAAATGCATAGCGCAGACGGCTCGTGATAACAGCATTAGATCACGTCTCTCTCTGTGTGTGTGTGTGTGTGTGTGTGTGTGTGTGTGTGTGTGTGTGTGTGTTTTTTTTAAATCTTTTCAGGTTGTAGCCCTGAACAAATCTTCTTACAGTAAGCGCTTCCTGCGTCTGCTGTCTAACACACGCCTCGTCATTTACGCAATGCAATTTGAAATCTGAGCTGATGTTACAGGAGGAAGTGAATATTTTAACCAGGTACTCGTGAGTTTGTATGCGTGTGTGTGTGTGTGTGTGTGTGTGTGTGTGTGTGTGTGGGTTTATCACATCCTCCTACACATATCCAAGAGAGATTTCTGGGAAAGATAAAGCGGAATAAAAAACATTTGATAAAATATTCATTATGGGTTTTTTCAGTGATTAATAAATAATGACCCAGTTTCAGCGGTGTGTTAAAAATGTTAAGGATGTAAAATGACACGATTAAAGATATCTGATGCTATTAAAATTATGTGTGCTTAGGATTGTGCATAGATTTCTCTTAAATAAAATTTAAAAAAAGAGTAGTGAGAGGCCACACCTTCTCTTCTGAGATTAACAAATACAGAGGCAACACCTCCTTTACACGGACTGACACATAGGCCACACCTCCTTCATTGAGACTGACACATAGGCCACAACTCCTTTATTGAGATTGATACAGAGGCCACACCTCCTTCATTGAGACTGACACATAGACCACACCTCCTTCATTGAGACTGACACATAGGCCACACCTCCTTCATTGAGATTGATACAGAGGCCACACCTCCTTCATTGAGACTGACACATAGGCCACACCTCCTTCATTGAGACTGACACATAGGCCACAACTCCTTTATTGAGATTGATACAGAGGCCACACCTCCTTCATTGAGACTGACACATAGGCCACAACTCCTTTATTGAGATTGATACAGAGGCCACACCTCCTTCATTGAGACTGACACATAGGCCACAACTCCTTTATTGAGACTGACACATAGGCCACACCTCCTTCATTGAGACTGACACATAGGCCACAACTCCTTTATTGAGATTGATACAGAGGCCACACCTCCTTCATTGAGACTGACACATAGGCCACCCCTCCTTTATTGAGACTGACACATAGGCCACACCTCCTTTATTGAGACTGACACAGAGGCCACACCTCCTTTATTGAGACTGACACAGAGGCCACACTTCTTTCATTTAGACAGACAGTCATTAATGCCATGATGTCTTTGCCTGAAACTGACAGATAGAGAGGCCACGCCTCCTTCAATAAGACTGACAGACACAGAGACCACACCTCCTTCACTGAGACTGCCATGCAAAAAGGACACACCTCTTTTACTGTGATGACAGTCATTAATGCCACACCATCTTTACCTGAAACTGACAGATAGAGAAGCCACGCCTCTTTAAATGAGACTGCCATGCAAAGACACGCCTTTTTTTTTACTGTGATGAACAGATACAAAGGCCACGCCTCCTTCATTTACATATGTTTTTGCATCACAACATCTCCTTTTGCTATTCAAACCGAGTGAACGTGATGGCAGTGTTGTAACGTGTCATCAAATTCAGCGTTGTTTTATTTGGTCCTTCATTTTCTTGCCACATTTACTGAATAATCACACAATTATTTATATTTAAAGATTCGAATGAAGGTTTGTTATCTTATTATTTGAAGGCATAATAACTTAACAGTGCTACAAGCTCCACAGGAAATTACAGCTCACGAGACAAAAAAACAAAAGAGACGATTTCATTTGTAATCAGGAGCATCGTAATAAAATCATTTCATTCTTTTATCTAGGCTTCAGGACAGACCGTAGCAGCCAGAGGGGCTTAAACGACACATATCACGATTAACATCTGCGCTTTGATGACTAATATTTAAAAAAAAAAACAACAACATTTATTCATGCAAATGAGGCTTCATCTGATTAAATATGAGCACATTTGCATTTTTAATAAAAACAAAAAACCTACGATAAACACTCTTCTTTCTTTGTGTGAGCGGTTCGTCGGAAAACCATTTTTATTGTTTAATTAGGAAAAATACTAAAAACTGTTATTAAAGTTTTTAATTTTCACGAATTCACGTCATAGAATATATACCGAAAACACGCTGCTTTTTTCTTCGGACCTCAATTAAAAATACTTTTGAAAAGTGCTTGTGGAAGGTGTTGAGTCAATTCCTCTAACGGTTCTATTACTGCACTCGTCCTAACACTTTATGCTTTCGTCGACGTGGTGAATTTATTTGTAAGGAGACGTTTATTGAAGGTTTACGGAAGGAAGGAGTCTCCAGTGTCAGCGCTTTGGAGCAGTCAGAGGATTTTGGTAACACGGTAAGCTGCGTATTTCTTTTTAAAGTTGGGATTTGAACCCGTTCCCTCTTGGTCATTAGGACAGGACTTCCTGTTCCTGCGCCACTGAGTTTCCTCTTTTAGAAAATAAAGCGAGAGAGAACTCCAGACAGCCGGCTGCACTTTATCTGGAACATTTCCACTTTATTTTGATGATTCGCTCTGTGTTCGGCGTCTAACCCACAAAACAAGACTCCCCGGACAATTCCTCGTTTTTTTAATGTGACACACTTTCACACCGCCATCTTCAGTTTGAGGTCAGACATGTTTTTAGTACGCACCGAACACCCGTCTGGTCGCCTCGTCTCACTCTGTCACTGCCTGTTTGGGAGACCACTGAGGTGTGTGTGTGTGTGTGTGTGTGTGTGTGTGTGTTGGGGAAATAAAAGACACAGATTGTTTGCAGTCCCTGAAGGTGTGTGATGAGAGAATATTTGTCTCATTCGAACATGACCCTGTGATGAGATTGAGCCCTGGCGCAAAAGGAAGTGCCATCTGATTGGCTGTTGGCTGGAACAAGGCGATACGAGCTCTCTCTCTCTCTCTCTCTCTCTCTCTCTCTCTCTCTGTATCGGTTTACAATTTTACATTATCAGCAAATCTGTTCCATTTGAGAGCTAATATGGAGTCTTGATCACATTCAGATCTCTCACTGTCTCTCTCTTCGTCTGTCTCTCTGCCCATCTCAATCTCTCTCTCTTTCTCATTCTCTTTGGTCTCTCTACATCTATCTCTCCGGGTCTCTCTCTCACAATCGGTCTCTTTGTCTGTTTAAAAGTCTCTCTGTCTATCTGTCTTTCTCTCTGTACCTCTCTGTCTCTCTCCTTAGCTCACTCTGTTTATCTATCCATCTCTCTTTCTGAATTGCTCTGTCTCGGTCCATCTATCTATTTCTCTCTTTCTTGCGCTCTCAAAAGCAGCTTCGCTGTCTCTCACTCAATCTGTTTGTCTCTCTCTTTTCGTCTTTCTGTCTCTCTCTCACTCTTTTCTCTCTCTCGCTCTCTCTCACACACGCACCCATTTATTTAATAAGTCTGTTGTAATTGGAAAAAAATGACACCCTGTATCTATTTAAATTCGATAAGGAGCATTATGGGAAGCAACTCGGCGCTGCAGCTCATTTGGCTCCATCACGTGATCTCAGTGGCGTGAGATTCATTTCCTGCAGGTCGGAACTCGGGCTGGAGATACGGCGTGTCTGTGTGGAAGAGGATACGGCGAGGACGAGGCACTAAAACACAGGAAAGAGAGCTGATAGGAGACATAAACATGTGAGTTTCTCTCGAGGGGGGTTAAAACCTCTGTCGGATGATGTTTAGGAGATGAAGCTCACATCTCCGCACTCGCACCTGTACCTGAGAGACGCAGGTGCTGACACGTGACCTCCGCTGCCCCTCGCGTCACATACTCACACGTCAACGTCAAACGCTGTCTAAACCTCGTTGAATCGGACTCGAAGTCCGCCTCGGAGTGTAATCCAGAAACATCCGGAACATCATCTCCACATTATTTACAGAAGAGTCACGTGAACTTGAGCGCACGTGATTCTTTCACACGATTCGCGTATTTTCATCTACACACGTGCTTTGTTCAAATGGTTCGTTTATTCTTTTTACACGCGACTCCCGCGTACGCACGCCTCCTTCCCGATTCGTTTATTTTCACACGATTCCTTTATATCATTGTCGTTCTCACACACAATTTATTTCTTTTCATTCGTGATATTCTCACACGAATAACGTCTCCCCGCACGTGATCACGTGTTATTCACGTGATGTCACGGTTTTACCGCGATTCCCGGGAATGACACGGTAAACCGCACCTCGCTCTGTGAAACGAAAAACGAATGCGATTTTTAAATTGATTCTTTTCTTCTTTTTTTTTTTTGTAAAGCTTACAACGAGCAGCGTGCAACACAATTAGCAGCGAGCTCTTCTCCCCTTCCTCCCTCTCATAAATCACGAGGCTCAGGCTGAAAGGGAACAAACGCCCTTGTTTTAATTATCACGGCAGCTCCGTTCTTGCATACAAGCTTTATATGAGCCAGAGAGAGAAATAAACAGATTAAAATGACCAGATTTTTTATCTCGACTCTCAATAACAATGTCCTGTTCTGCTGTCTACGCGAGGAAAAACCTTAATTAATGACCCAATTTTCTGAAAGTGTGTATCGTCAGAAAAACAACAACAACAACAACATGCTGTTAACTGAAATGAATCTTAAGTGAGAAAACATTGAGATTTCGAGAGCGCCGTGCTAACAGAAATTTAACAGCGCTCCGTCAGACGCTTCACATCAACACGCAGGCTAACGCGCTGTGTTTTAATCAGATTTTGGGGAAAATGAGAATCACCCCACCGTAGATTTCTTTGCATTAGTTTACCTTAGCAACCGCGACTCTATTGTAGTCAGGCTTGAGGTTAGAACCTTTCTGAAATATTCATGTTCTCCACAGCATGTTGGACTAGCTTGATAAATAGTCAAATCTCTATACTTTTGTGAACATACTATAGCAGCTCTTACCTTTCCGACATATTGTGGCTCCGGTCCAATGTGCTCCTCCAAAACATAGAACTGATTCCACACCCAACCCCTCTTGGGCCGGTGATGGGGGTCCTTCCCTCCCTCTGGGAGTTTAGTCCGATTTTGTGCGTGTGCGTTCAGGACCGAGCCCGCAGAAAGTCTGGTTCGGTTGTGAGCGTGCGCGTTTAGGACCGGACCCACGGGAAGTCTGGTTCGGTTGTGAGCGTGCGCGTTTAGGACCGGACCCACGGGAAGTCTGGTTCGGTTGTGAGAGTGCGTGTTTAAACCAAGGCCTGCCGTAGACGGGCTGCCGAGGCTCCTCTGGAGCGCGAAGAGGCCCAGCAGCAGAGAGCTCAAACAGGCTCTCATGTTAAAGAGAGGCCTGAGGACGGAGATCAGGCCCAGCCTCCCAGCTCAGCGCACCACATGTCCATCTTTATGCTTTAAACCCATCCTCGTGCTTTAAACCCAGACACCCGCAGAAGCCCGACAAGCCGCATTCACATCCTGGAGAGATGGCTGGGAGCTGCAGGGGTCACAGTTCGTTGGAGACTGGGATTCCACCGAGGGATCTCTACAGGCACTCCATAAAACATCTGTGGGAAGACGGAGAGGATGAGTCAACCGCTTGTGCTTTTGGCAAATTGAAACAGAGATGAATGGACAGTTACGGTGAATGACGGAACGGTAGAACGATGGGATGTTTTTCAGGCAAATCCTACTGAGATAGTGGCTCAGATTCTCACACAGATTTCACACCACATAAAGTAACAGATAACATTACGAACATTAACGTAATTACAAAGGAGGACGAGGGAAAGAGTCGATTACTGGGAATACGCAGGTTAGACGATAGCACGGTGAGCAAGCCGGAAGAGGAAGATCAAACCCCGCTGAGGAGTTGGGGGGAAAAGAAGAAGGTGAGACAGGTAGTTAAGAGACGTATAAAGGAGAAGGAGGGTTTTGAATTGAATTCTTTGGGGAGGCGTGATATGGTCTCGGGATCGGGTGCTGGGAAGAAGGGGAATGAACCTGTATAATAATGGATTGGGACTGGATAAGAGCAACAGATCATACAGTACAGTAATGTGAGGTATTTTTATATTACAAAATAGAGAAATGAGAGTTTCTTTGAGAATCAGCTCAGATGCTACTCCATTTACTGAATTTCAGTCTATTAAAACAGAACTATAAAACACTCTGAGGAATGTCCCCACCATCCAAAAACACCTCTAAGCTCTATACATGCTGATTTTCTTTTCTTTTAGTCATGATGTGTAGTCGACTCGACTCTATCCGAACAGTCTGAATCTGCTGCTGGTTAGCCACCCAGTAAAACACCTAATGCATTTTTGATGGAACATCTGGAATAGCAGGGATAGTATTTGGCAGGCCAGGGCTCCGTTGTACAGCATGGCTACGGGGCATGAATTGATTTTGGCACTAATGGAAATATAGTGCACAACTTTATAAATTTGGGTGGACAAGCTGTACATCCATAACCTCCACAGTGCACATATACAACGTACTAACCATCATTTCATAGCTTATACAGTGATGTAGTGCACTACAGAGAGGGTAAAAGATGTTCATTACTATCCTACCTAGTGCTTATGACCTGAATAAAAAAATAGGTCCTTATTGAGTGTCTAGAATTGGGTAGTACATTGGGTGAAGGTGCCATACGTTCAAACTTAACGTGATTAATATCAATGTCACGTACATATGACTTCGTCAGCACTGAATTGAATCCTAAATGGGTTCCTAATGAATATATATTAAAAGGTACACTACAAAAAGGTATAGATGTTGTTAGTTCATACACTGTATAGTATGATGTAATTATATAGGAAGTGTGTTTGTTTTACCTGGAAGCCATGGAGGATGGAAACCTTTTGCACTCAGCTTGTATAACACACTACATATGGTGTAAAGGCAACTGCTTTCTTTCCTAATTATTACACCCATATAGGGGATTACAAATGGGTCCTACATGTCTTTACATATGGTGTGATCACGAGGGGTAAGAGTTATGGTATAGATACACTATATGGACAAAAATCTGTGAACACCTGACCGTAACCTGACCATTGTATGTGCTTGCTGAACATCCCAATCCAGATTTCTTCCCCCTTTGCTGTTATAATGTGCTCCCACTCTTCTGGGAAGGCTTTCCACTAGATTTTGGGGCGTGGCTGTGGGGATTCATGTTCATTCAGTTACAAGAGTGTTACTGAGATGAGGCGCTGATGTGGATGTGTGGAGGCTCCAGTTCCAGTTCATCCCAAAGGTTGTTGAGTGGGGTTGAGGTCAGGGTTCTGTGCAGGACACTCGAGTTCTTCCAACCTTCACACACCGTGTCTTCATGGAGCTCGCTCTGTGCGCAGGGGCGTCGTCATGCCGGGACAGGTTCGGGCCTCTTAGTTCCAGTGAAGGCATTCTATACAATTGTGTACTTCCAACTTTGTGGCAGTAATTTGGGGAAGAACTTCATATGGGTGTGATGGTCAGGGGTCCACATACTTTCGGCCATATAGTGTATCATATCATGATAATTGCAGACATTGCTATAAATATGTTGTTCACATGGCAATAAAGTTTGACGTTTTATGCAAAAGTACAGGAAAAAAAAAAAATCCACGAAAGTTGCGAAATATCTGCTTCGGCGTCTTTGAGTTAAGGAGTGTTTATAGCTGCTATAACGTAAGTGAGAACAGGAACTAACTTGGTTCACGGATGTTCCATCGCAATAAATGTAACTATAAATGGATAGAATGTACAGTATGATACGTTGTACCGCTGAGGAAATAAAACAAATAAGTAAAATAACCTGTGAGTGATGAAACCTCGTCAAGGTCCAGTACAATATCACTTGTCTACATTTCCCAATGCTGTGCATTTCAAATGACATGGAGAATCGTCATAAACAGAACTCTAGACGTTTTCCTATCAAAATCTCTCGTAATCTCCTCCACAGTACTGGCTCTCCATCGTCTTCACTCCACAACCCTGTATCTCCTGAAGACATCTTGCATGAGCTGTAAGATGGCGCCTTGCCTTTCCCGTCTCTAGTTCTATTTCACGAGTTCATATTCAAAGAAACGCTGAGGCGAAATCCCAAGTGCTTACCTCAATATGAGAGGAATTCCACGCTGCGTATCATGAGCTGACAGCTGAACGTTCTCTGTGTTGTGACAAAGATCTAAGCACAACACGTTAAAGCAATTGTAATCTCTCAGGAACAGCGAGATGTCTGTTTCCCGGCAGTGTTTTCTCGAATAAGATCACCTGTCAGAAGACAAGCTCGGTAGATAAAAAACTTTTTATGAAGAGGTCTTTCAGCCTACGCTGTGATGAACATGAAGGGAACCTCGACTTTCATTAGTTTCCCTTTTTTTGAGATGCACGAGACCAAGATTGAGAGGACTTCGTTCTTACGCTCGTTCGTCTGGGAAATGTTTTTACCTAGAAATCTACAACAGACAGCAAATCCAAGCCTTGGATAGCCTCTGTCAGATAAACTAGCAACCTTCTACAAGGTGCTCACAAAACCAGAAGGAGTTGGTGACTGCAGATTTTGATGAGGCGGGACAACATTAGCCTCAAACAAAATCAAGTCGAAAGGCTATCACACTTGACTCATGCTAAAGAGCTAATATCATTAACCAGGGTTGCCAGATTTTAGCTCCAGCCCAACAACATCTCAAAAATCACACAAAAGACCTCAGACTAGCCCAAACAGTTCTGGTATTGTAAAATGGAGGCACATTTTTTTCTTTTTCTCAGCCTTTGCATGAGAAACAAGGCCACATTATCCACTCTTTCCCACATCATAGACACAATGTCTGCAATTACACTTTACCTTTGTGGAAATGTATTATATTTAATTCTGATTATCTTGCTATAATAATACAAGATATTGGTCTTGCTTTGTACGTAGCCCAATTTGATGTAAAAAAAAAAAAAAAAGACCCTGTTATTAACAGCTCCGCCCCTGAGCGTTACGCGGCATCATTCCTTCCCCAATGGGTCCCTATTAGTATGTGTTGCAATACCCATGTTTGACCACAAGGTGCAATAATGACTCTGTGGAGCTATATGAGGCCGTGCACACTCTGCGATACTACTGTATTGTCTTGAAGTCGTTGGTCACTGAAAAAAAGGTCATGAGCATTTCAACAGAATTTAAACTATATGGCGTGAATGAGGATGAAATGTTTATGACGATTTGCTGAACAGCTGATAGATATCGTGGGGTTCTGCACAACCTGCCCCCTATGGACAAGCTGCCACTACTCAGAAACTTAACCAGTGCGAAACAACATATCTTGAGAACAGTAATCAGAAACCCAGAAATGTCAGGGCACTGCGAGCTCAGCCCTTAGAGCCACACTAATCAGCCGCCGAGAGACCTAGGGACATCTTAGCTGGCTTGATGACCCGTACAACGAAGAGCTCTAAAACACAAAACAATAATCAGGCCACAAAGTACAGTCTTCACTACATTCTGTAAGTTCCTGTAACTTCAGTCATGTCGCAATCAGCCATCAGCGACAAATGGCAAATCACTGCATTCTCATTTTCATTCATTGACTATTTTCAGGAAACACCATCATCATAAAGAATGGCAGACGAACAGCACCAAAGTCACCCGGGCGAGCGGTGCAGAACGCCAAATCGCCATTTACAGTCATTTCTGATTGGAGCGACGGGTCCTGAATTCGCGTCACTGACACACATATTTCAGACCTTTCCTTTACTACATTAAGGAGAAGCAAATCTCAGTGCCTCAGAGCAAAAAGCAAAAGAAATGGGTTCTTTTGATTCATTCGATTCGATGCAGATAATCAAATGAACCCAGAAAATGGGTTCCGTTGGTCCAAATCTCCAGACCGCGTGACATTTCTGCAGCACCACAACTCTGTTCTTTGGCATCGTTTAGCAGATCAGATCTACCAAGAAACCCTGCTATCCAAAACACATTCAAGCCTGCTTGATTCATTTTCTGCCGGTGAGTCGAATCAGAGTCAAATCGCTTTCTCACTAGGGTTCACCTGGAAGCAGATCGAGAACACCTGTACAGGACGTGAACGAGATCACCGCTCTACGGTAAAAAAGGAGTTATAAAAGCAGCGGTATCGTGGTATAACTATATCACAATCAGGATATCACATCATCATATTGTCCAGCTCTACCTGTAATAGGCAGAACGTCAAATTGTACTTTTTTATTGCTTTAAAAAACATCCATTTCATAGAATAAATCATTCCCTGAGCCTCTCACTTGTTGTCTTCTGTTTCCACCATAAGCATTTTTTATGTTCAGTACCCGGTGTCTGCCCTCTGTAATGGGTTGTTTCCATAATTACTCACTGTTCCATCCAAGGATGTGTTTGTTGTTTCTCGTTAAGATGTCTGCTTGTGGTCCACTCTCTCTCTCTCTCTCTCTCTCTCTCTCTCTCTCTCTCTCTCTCTCTCTCATTCCTGTCTCTGTCCCTAGTTCTTTTTGTAATGAGCTACCTGTTGAATTTGGTGGTTTTGAGGACAGACACAAGGACGAATCCCCGTAAGATCATTTCTCTCAGAACCAGACGCTTTGTGCCGTGTGTCAGCTCCTAGCTTTACTCATTACTGTGCCACTCTTGTGTATGCCGCTGCTGGTGAAATGTTTTCCCTGCGTCATCTATCTGTAAATATAGCAGTAAAAGGAATGGTTTTATAAACAGTGTAAATATTAATACCTTAAACACGGCTGCTCATACGATCTGTCAGACAACTCGTAAGTGCGCTCAAAAACATCACTGTATTTATTTCTTAATCCTCTTAGAAGCTTACTCTTAAAATAGAGAATATTACGAGCCCTATTTGGACGGGATTATGTCCCCGATAATTCCCAGCAGTTTCCCAACAATTACAGCTTTTTATTTACTTATTGAAGACGGACACATCGTGCTGTATATCTGTTTATAGTTTATGAATGGAAAGGAACCACCACTGAGGAGATATTTTTTGAGTGGGGGTTTATTCTCAGTTCTCAACGCTGCTGTAGATGATCCACTTGTACAGTACGAGCACCACATGACAGCAGCACTAGCATGAGAGCACCAAATGATGCATCTGCTAAATGGCACTCCTATCATGGTTTCTTTTCATTTATACATGGAGTGAAGAGGTGCCAATATATATAATCTACCCATGCAATGGAATCAATACAGGAAATAATGTAACTCCACCAGTCTGCGGTTGGGAAAACTGTTGAACATGAAACCCATCAATTTACAGCGAGGTGAAGAGAGGACACGTTCTCAGATAACCTTCCGGAGTAATTTGTCTCAAGAAATAAGACATGCGTACTAAATATCTAATGCACACTTAGCGCTCGTGTTCTCCCTCTAGGCTACGACGACAGTTTGACAGCCAGTTCTCTCCCGGAACATGTCTCGGAGATCTCCAGACCTCCCCAGAATGAACAATTCATGAGCTCGAGCCCAGACGAGGCCTTGATTTGCACAACAGTCCGGTCGGCAACAATAAAAAACAGAGTGGGAGTCTAGTCCCGCTGACACTTTTTAATTAGCATGCAACGATTTCATTAAAAATGGAACAGAATTGATTAAACAAATGGATAAAGAAAGAAAAAGGAAAAGACCTTGAGAGCGGGCAAGGCCGAGATGATAAACAAAGCAACGGCAGTTAAAAGGATAGGAAGCTAATTAAGTTAACAAAATAAAAAGGGGCCAAGTGGAGAATAGGAAACTTTTTCCAAGTTATGAAGAACAAACATAATCCAAATAAAAACAAACGAGTGCAGACCCACACTTCTGACCCGGACCAGAGCATAACGTTTTAGCTGTGTGGTACGGCTGAGAGATACTGTATGGTGATATAATATCCATATCATGTTAAATTGTGCATGTCACGAAGAAATACAGATACACTTCGGAGCAGGCTGTTATCGGAAAATAATCAACTTCGGGGTGCTAACGATAACGCCGTTTCATTTTACTCCTCGCTTACGCTCATGCAAATTAACACTCGGTTTCGCAGCAGCTGTCTATGTCGTTAGTCATACGTTCCTCCCAGATGCTACGTCTCTCATTAAGCTTGATTTTATCCAGTCGCTAGATTTCTTAAGCGAAGGCGTCCGATCGTTCTTTATAAGCGTCCTGGACTCAGATTGCTGAAGGCAGCTGCCGGGGTGTATATATTTCAGAGCTCGCAGCCGTGATATGCCAAAACGAGATGCATTGCTTAATTACGACTCTATCTGAGGGCAAGCATTTGGCAAATAGTCATGGATATGCTTCAGCTGTTCACGACAACCAGATGTTTACACTCAGTCATAAGCGATTGCCGGTATTAAACTGTCTACACTGTAAAGAATTATAATTCTCCACGATAAAACGCCAATGCGTACGTTCAATGCCGTAGGAAGCGTTAGACGGGGTTTTACAGCTTGCTGCGTGAAATTCTGGGGAAATGTTTACAGTAAACGGCATCAGAGGGAATTGTTTAATTTGATAAGACTGTACAGCGATAGTATTATTAACTTCACGGACAAACCTGCAGCTAAAATAAAAACGGTTATGTGAAGGGTAAAGCTAGGAAATGCTAGGTGATGTTAGCGATTGTAAGCAGGGTACGGGCTGCGATCGATGTTAGGGGCGGAGCTAGCTCGTGGATAGACTGGGCGGGGCATCTTAAGGAGTCTGCGGTAATTATATGATCGAAATGATCACTTAGCTAACTGACACAACAAAGCGTGAGTTTAAGATTGCTCATGGGGCGTATAAGTAAGGAGTAATGTACAGTGCTATGTGTTGTGCCGTTATAGGAAAATAATCAACCTATGGTTACCACCCTATCCTATAACAACACGTGGTTTATTCCTTTTAAACCACAGCAAATTGCTAACAATTGCAATTTTTCTTCTTTATTAAAGAACAATGTTGTATTCTTCTCCATTTATAATTACATTTAATTAGTTCCTGTTCTCACTTACCCTACAGCAGCTATAAACACTCGTTCCCTCACCAGTCCTCTCTTTATTCTCTCTCTTTATTCTCTTTATTCTCTCTCTTTATTCTCTATTGTCTCTCTTTATTCTCTTTATTCTCTCTCTTTATTCTCTCTCTTTATTCTCTCTTTATTCTCTCTTTATTCTCTCTCTTCAATCTCTCTCTTTATTCTCTTTATTCTCTCTTTATTCTCTCTCTTTATTCTCTCTTTATTCTCTTTATTCTCTTTCTTTATTCTCTCTTTATTCTCTCTTTATTCTCTCTCTTTAATCTCTCTTTTTATTCTCTCTTTATTCTCTTTTATTCTCTTTATTCTCTTTATTCTCTCTTTATTCTCTATTGTCTCTCTTTATTCTCTCTCTTTATTCTCTATTGTCTCTCTTTATTCTCTTTATTCTCTCTCTTTATTCTCTCTTTATTCTCTCTCTTCAATCTCTCTCTTTATTCTCTTTATTCTCTCTCTTTATTCTGTCTCTTTATTCTCTCTTTATTCTCTTTATTCTCTCTTTATTCTCTTTATTCTCTCTTTATTCTCTCTCTTCAATCTCTCTCTTTATTCTCTTTATTCTCTCTCTTTATTCTCTTTCTTTATTCTCTCTTTATTCTCTCTCTTTAATCTCTCTTTTTATTGTCTCTCTTTATTCTCTTTCTTTATTCTCTCTTTTTATTCTCTCTTTATTCTCTCTCTTTATTCTCTCTCTCCGAGTTAATAAGACAAAAGAAGTGTAAACTGGTCCGTCCTGAAGATGTCGGAAAGCTTAAAGTTCCAGCTTTACCTCTGACTGTTACAAAGCGCTGACACTGGAGACTCCTTCCTTCTATAAATGTTAAATAAACATCTCCTTGCAGAACACTTCACATCTGTACAGAGTCCTCTGGATGAGCTGTTGCTATGGAAACAATAACGCGATAGTACAAACACCTTCTGACCAATCAGAATCCAGAGTTCATCAGCCCTGGGGTAGAGTTCTGTGTTCAAAAGGAATCGTTCATTTCCATAAAACCGAAGGAAATAATAGAGCGCTTTTTTTTTTCAGGAATGTAAATTACACATTAAACATTATTAACCTTTAGCTGCGGGTTAAAGCAGAACACTTGAACACTTGGAAGCGATTCGCTAATGTGATGGACTCAAACAATTCAAGCTGAACACATTAATGACCCTGAGACCAACATCTCCACTGCAAACAACAGCCTTCTGTTAAAAAATCAATAAATCATTCTCCATTAGGGAGATTCCTCATTTCCATAGTCAGCCTTTTAATTCAGCGTTATTCGTTTGGCAGGTGATTTGATCCAGATAAAGCCCAGAACCGAGCAGTCGAGGGTTAAGGAGACGAGATCGGATCTGCGGGATTTGTACTCGACCTGTCGGTCACTGGTGCAGAATCCCAGCCGAACCACGGCACCTCGTGTGAACACATCTGAGCTGTCACAACGGTACTCACACTGACGCACTCTGCTCTTAACTGCTCGGTTTAACGTGAGAGAACATAAATCTAAACCACGTGGCGTCTCTAACGACCGGTTAGAGGAACATAACTGTAAAGGAACCTCGTTAGGGTAGTAATCAGACCTTAAACAGGAGTGGCGATTTAACGCTTTAACGGTTTGATGCACCATAGTGCTGCTGAATTCTGCATTCAGAAGGACGTTGATCAATATTCCATATAAACGGATGAAAGAGTGCGTGCCGTCGTCGATATGGCGACGTTTTCTTCTCGGAAGGAGATCTACGGAAGGAGTCTCCAGTGTCGGTCGGGATTCTTCAGGAGAGACGAGTTCACGCTCTGGGGGTTCTCAGTAACATGAAAAGCTGCGATTTATTTATTTAGTCTTATTAAATACCAGAGAGAGAACGTAATAGAGCATACCTGCTACTTTAGAAACAGATCTTGGCGATTTACACGTGAGTGGCATTCATCATCACAGACATGCTAGAATGCTGTAAAGGAAAATCGGCGTATCGGAAACGGACTGTAGTGTGGAAGTTCGGTTTGGTTTACGCAAACATCTCCACAGAACTTTACGTTAAAAGATTGATCGACGAGGTCTGCGTAAGAGATTTTATGGAACCCTTGTTCCCAGAAAAAGCCCTATTCGGACAGGGTTAGTTGTCCACGTGGAGGTGTGTAATGTAATGATAACCGGAGCACCTCTCTGACTTTAATCCTGTCCAAATCCAGCTTTTTTTCTGTTTTATTGGAAGTAATACAACAGCGTATTTGACCTTCTGCAAAACGAGCAGTGGAAATACCGCCACGTGTTATACATCCTGTCTGAACTGACATTTTCATAATGCTCGCCTTTTATCCCGTTGTAAAAACGCCCCCCCCGCCCGCCCCTCACTCCAGGAAGCGTTCGCTCTTCGCTCTTTTCTTTTCTTATCATCTGTCGCCAGGACCAAACGTCTCAAAATGCAGCAGGTTGAAATACAGACGACGATTAAAAGGAGGAGCGTGTCGGAGAAGTGGCTCTCGGTAAGTTATCCTCTTCAGAGCACATGGTCATGTGACCTACTGATCGTTTAGTGCGACTTGCACGGACACGCCCCCGACAACGAGCGCTTCTGATGAAGGATTAAACCATCAGCTTGTATTAATAGGAGCATGAGGATGTTGTTGACACGCCCGTCTCTGTTATTTACACGGAGCTCGTTTATTACGGGTTACGCAAATCGATCGGGATTACTACAGACGCCGACGCCGACGGAAAACTAATCCCGCTGAAAGACTTACAGTTATTCGATTTGAAACGAAACTTTTAGAGAAATATTTTGTAATAAATGTTTTTACCACTGGCTTGTGTGTGTGTGTGTGTGTGTGTGTGTGTGTGTGTGATATCGTAAAACCGTGATATTTTTGTCATACCGTTTAACCGTAACACTCGGATCCTGTCCGCTTTAAGCATCACTAGTGTGTATTTTTAAGGTGTGTTGTTTGCTCTGAAAAATCTCTCTCTCTCTCTCTCTCTCTCTCGCACACACACACACACACACAGCTGTTTAAACATTCTGCGCGTTTAATATCGTCAATCAAGTGAGATCATGTGACACCTTCAGCACTTCATGCAGCTATTTTTATTTATTATTTATTTGATTTTTTTTTTTGTCAGAAGCTCACAATCTGCTCGTGCACTTCTCAGCTCCCAGCCTGCGTTTCCCCCTTTTCTTTCTTTTCTTTTCTTTTCTTTTCTTTCTTCTTGTAGTCGATCGCTCATTTTACAGCAGTGAAGCATTAACTATATCACCGAGATGGACTTCAGAGAGGCTCTTAGGTGCTGTTTTGGCACCTTGACATAACCGCGGCTTGAAAGCACTAAACCTGATGATGAAGAAAACACACACACACACACACACACACACACACACACCGCGCGCATGCAATCAAACAAGGTGGCGGAAAAATCAATGCATCACACCCAGACGGTATCTGATCATCACATTAACTTCACTTCCGCTTAAAAAAAAAAAAAAAACCACAACAGAAAACATTCCAGTCAGATCAGACACCTGAGAGACATCCACACACCCCGCAATGCTGCTCTCCATCCTCATCCTCTCTATCAGGATCAACATGCGGGTATTTCAACACCGCGTGCGCCTCGTGCACACGTTATGGAACTGCAACACACAGAAATACATTTATATTTATATATATATACACATAAAAATAAATAAATAAATAAACCACAAGTCATTTGCTTCTCGTCTCATCTCACAACCCGGGGAGTTGATCTACACGCGGTCTCAGAGCAGCTGCACACCAACAGCAGAGGTTTTCTTTTCCTTCTCTACGCGCGCGCCGTTGTGCAGAAACCCGTTCATCATCATCATCATCATCACCATCACCATCAATATGCATGCGCATGTTTTCGTGTATTTATTTCTCTACAGCACCACACACACACACACACACACACACACGCACACACGCACGCAGTCGTTCACACACTTTCCCCGCGCGCAACCCTTGCGAGCTTTCTGTACACGCGCGCGCTCAAAAAAAAAACAAAACACAAAACCAAAAAAAGATCTGACTCTTACCCTCGCGCTTCTGTCTTCACATCTGCAGAGATATGGAACTGGGTTACCTCCACTGCACTCTGAGGTGTGTGTGTGTGTGTGTGTGTGTGTGTGTGTGTTGGTTTGTTCACAATCCACTCCACTATCGCTCCCAAGTCTGCCAACCAGCAGCAGCTCAGGAGAGGAGATCTGCGCGCATGCACGCATACACAAGCATCTCTCTCTCGCTCTCTCTCTCTCTCTCTCTCTCTCACACACACACATTCATACGTAGATCAGCGTCAGCGTCTCACATATCCTGCTCTCTCATACACTCTCTCTCATTCTCTCAATCTACCACTCTATATCCTTCCTGAATCACTTCTCTCTCTCTCTCTCACTCTCTCTCACTCTCTCTCTCACTCTCTCTCTCTCTCTCTCACACACACTCACAAACTCACCCTTTCTACCTCTTTCATCACTCTCTCTACATTATATACGGTTTTCTGCCTTCATCTCTCTCTCTCTCTCTCTCTCTCTCACTCTCTTTCTCACTCAACATTTATTGCCCTCTAATTTATATCATTCTCACTTTTTCTCCATCCTTCTCTCTCCTTTCATTATTCAACCTCTCTCTCTCTCTCTCTCTCTGTGCGCATGTGCGGGGTGAGTGGGTGGAGACTGAGTGTGAGGGTGTGGCTGTGGTGTGAGGTATGAGTGGTACCTTTTTCTTTGTCTTGGTTTTTGTTGATTTGGTTATGGTTTGTAGTTTTCTTTTTTCCGTGGAGTAATTGTGTAGAGTTTGGGGAAGTGTGTGTGTGTGGTGTTTGTCCGGGGCGTCTGCTCTCGCGTGCCTGGAGACTGCTGAGACCCTTAGCTCTATTTTGCAAAGTCCCCACTCGCCTCTTAATGACTCGTGTCACGGGAGTTCTCTTCCCAAACAGGATCGACAAACCTGAGATCTCCGTAGCTTCTCTCGTTCTCTCTCTCGCTCACCCCTCTTTATTTTCCCATGCCTCTCTCTCTCTCTCTCTCTCTCAACGTTTCTTACACTCCTCTCTCTTTCATTCCCACTTTCTCTCGTCTTCTCTCTCCATTCCTCAGCCTCTTTCATCGGTCTCTTTTAGTAATCATTTCTTCACTTAATCATTTCTTACTCTCTTTTTCCATTTCTCAGTCAACCTCGCTGTACCTCTTTATCCCTCTCTCTTTGTCGGTTTCTCACCAGATCCTTTGCACGGTCCTTCTTTCTCAGTCAACATTTCTCAACCTCTTTCATCACATTTCTCAACCTCTCTTTCTTTTCATGCCTTTCTCTCTCCCACATTTTCCACATTACCCTCATCTCTCTCTCTCTCTCTCTCTCTCTCTCTCTCTCTCTCTCTCCGTCATAATCTCCCTGCCTCTTTGGATCACTTTCTCTCCCCCTCTCTTTCGCGGTCTTTTATTCTTATTTCTGCCTCTCTCTCATTCTCTGGCATTCTTTCCTACGCCACCTCTCTGTCTATCGAATCCTACAGCTCCTTCCATTCTGTAAGGAATTAAACCCTCTGTGCCGTGCTGTTAGAGGAAAACCATCAACACTGTTGGTGGGATGAAACCACCTTCTGACCAATCAGAGTCCAGAATTCAACAGCACTTCATCAGATGCACTTATTTCCAGGACGTGACTGCTGTCAGTCTCAGTCATTATTCGCTTTAAGGCTCACTAACGAACAATATTGGTGTGGGAGTCTGGGACAAGCCGAGCGTGAAGTCACTCTTTTATTCTTTCTGGATTTTTCTCTCTTCCTCTGTCAGCGCAGACTCTCGGCGAAGAGCTCATGGGAGAAAATGGCGGTCTACGCATCAATGCTTCGAGCCACCCGGCCTTCATCCCCGTCTTCCAGCTCTATCCATCACTCCTCTCCGTCTCTCCCTCCTTCCCTCTGCACAGACTCATAATTTATCATTTCCGACTGTTTATTTCTTTTTTCTTTTTTTCCGCACCGTCCCGCCTGCGTCCTGGCAGGTGGGCCTGAGGTGAGCGTATGCAAAATGAGGCTGCCTTGGGTGGAGGAATCAAACTCCATCACGCCACCGTTCACATCCCACAGCGTGATTCACAGATGAATGAGACTTCCCGCCGCTTGGAAACGCACTTCTTGCGGCACGCTAAGCCTTATTGATTCGTAGCGAGACATAGCACTCTCACACTGTTGTATTTCCCAGTCATATACCAGACCTAGAACTCAGATGACGTTACAGTAGGGGGGTGACACAATTACATCACGCGTATCTTTTTAGACAGTCACCAAGGATGAACGACTGAGCGCTGTACGTTCACGTTAACGAGCGTCGTCTCGGTGTGCACAAGCAGCGCAACAGAAAAGTCCCGATGATGATCCCGATGATGTCCCAGCTATCCACGGTCAGGGGTCAAGAGAGCATGGTTTGTTGTGCTCTCTGGGTGGGCGGGGCTTACTCTCTCTCTCTCTCTCTCTCTCTCTCTCTCTCTCGTCTTGTTTGTGCTGGACAAACAAGTCTGATCCATGGAGGCCTGACCTCAAGGTCGCACACTCACAGGATTTAAAGGATCTGCTGCTAACGTCTTGGTGCCAGATACCACAGCACACCTCGTGGAGACCAGGCCTCGACGGGTCGGGGCTGTTTCGGCGGCACGGCTAGGACCTACACAATATTAGGCAGGTGGTTTTAATGTTTTCGGGGTACATGCACTCCAGGTTCTATCACGGCCGGCTTGATCGTAGTCTGAATCATGAGGTAAGGTCACGCTCGATGTAAGATGGCAGTAGCGTAACGAGAAATGAATTACAGTGGGATGAGGATCTATACGAAACGAAATCGTGACTGTTTTTCTCATCTGTACAGGTAAATTGGTTAAGTGTGTCGTGCTCGTGGAAGTCAGACAGCATTATGAGCGCTGATGATGCCTAATCAGTGAAGGCACGATCTCCTGCCAAGCAATCTTCCATATTAATAACGTTGTCATGAAATACATTTACGACAGCGAAAATAGTGACGAATAAAATAACTTGCTGATAAAAAGGAAAATTAGACCTTGAACGATCAGTCCTGATCTACTTTTTCTTTTTCTTACAGTACGACGGTACAGGATTCCGCTGCGTTTTTTTTTACGTGACTGTTCGGGTTTAAAAACTCTCGATTTTCCTGCGGCTCTTTTCAAAATTTGCGGCGCGACTTGCAGAGTTTTTGTGCTTTTATTTTCTTTGAGGAAAACTACTCGGACCGGCGAAACTGCAATCGCGTGAAATAGTTTCTCTTCTCTTTCTCTTTCAGTGATGTTCGTTGGTAAACGAGACCTTTTAGCTGTACTCGTGTTCGACACACGTGAATCCAAGAGAGCTTTGGTTGAACGCGCGTCGTGACGACGTCACGTGACGTGACGCGTCTCGGCCCGAACCCGCAGAAAATCTCCTCGTAATTTTGCGAAGTTTGCTTGATTTCTCTAAACCCCGGAAGAGCTGAATGTAAAGGTTCGATTTGTTGTCGTTACAAAATAAATGTATTAAAATATCATATTTTATTCGTGTCAGGAACAGGAAGAGAAACACTAAGGTGAGAATAAAACATTAACAAAGATCATGAAAACGAAGACAGAACCGATAGCGACGAAAGACAAACGCAAGACTAGGAGTGCAGTGCAAACTCCGCCTATATACACACGGGTGCTCGCAGACTCCGCCTATATACACACGGGTGCTCGCAAACTCCGCCTATATACACACGGGTGATCGCAAACTCCGCCTATATACACACTGGTGCTCGCAAACTCCGCCTATATACACACAGGTGCTCGCAAACTCCGCCTATATACACACTGGTGCTCGCAAACTCCGCCTATATACACACTGGTGCTCTCAAACTCCGCCTATATACACACTGGTGCTCTCAAACTCTGCCTATATACACACTGGTGCTCTCAAACTCTGCCTATATACACACTGGTGCTCTCAAACTCCGCCTATATACACACGGGTGCTCGCAAACTCCGCCTATACACACACAGGCGCTTGTTAAGTGAATGAGAATCAGGTGCAGGTGGTCATGTGATGATGAGGATGATGATGATGATGATGCTGTGGTGCAGTGGCTGCTGGGAACTGTAGTCCAGAATCCCTTCACAGAATCTCCATGACTATTATGAATAATCGATTCGTCTTCAGTTGCATCTGTACACTATATCAATGTCCTTTTGTTTACTCAAGCAGTGCAGATTATTCGCTTGATTATTTCATAACGAGAACTTCGCAGCTCGAAACTTCGCATCGAAGCAGAGGCGATAAAGAGGCGATAAAGTACACACAGCAGAGGACCACTTGACCCTCTAAAGTCCCCGTAGTGCTGACACAGTGAAGTGTGTGTCAGGATGTGACAGCTTCAGACAGATAATCAAACGCGTGGTTTAACCATTCTGGACAAACCTATAATCCTGCCCCTCATCATTTACTGATATGAAGGAAAAAAAGAAACGACAAACGTCAGGAGGAGTGTGTGTGTGTGTGTGTGTGTATGTGTGTGTGTGTATGAATACGGTCCAGGAACTAAAAAATACAACAGAATTTGGCGTAGGACATTAAGCGTCTACACGGCCGTGTGCTCATAGTAGTGGTGTTGATTAGTAAGGAATAAAAGACTCTGTGTCACGCTGTAATTGGAAAATAATCAACGATGTGATGGTACGATGAAGAGGACTTACTGTTACCATGGTAAAACTGAACACAGCAGTGTTTATTCCAGTAATTTGTTCAACAATGACAGTTTTTTTTTTTTTTCATATATTAAAGTACATCATCTCATAGTTTTTAATCCCATATAACTGTTACAAAGCAGTGACACTGGAGACTCCTTCCATAAATGTTAAATATACGCTCGCCACGTCAATCATTACCCATGTTTCTCTTTGTTAATTACTGTTACACTTAAACATCAATCGTTATTCAATTTAAAACCAAGAAATTGTACCTAAGAACCAAGCTACGGAAAATATTTTTAAGGATACATTAAAAAAAAAAAAAAAATTTATTCTCTTAGGGGTGTCAATAGTTTTGCCACGCATGCCCTTAAGAGAAAGCGTTATTTAGTGCGAGATTTAATCGTTAATCCAATTCATTTGAAGCAAAAAACCCACTTGAGTCTGTAATATTTATACAGTCGGTTTGGCTCATTTTTTGTGAAGGGGCACGGGTATGTTTGGAAGAATATATTGTGATGATATTGATATATAAACCGTGATAAACCTTTTGCAAATGATCACGATATGGAAATGTAATATCGGGGCATGCCTACTTATATATGTAATAAAGAATATATTTGATTATTGTGGCTGCCTAATGCACCGGGAGCCGTGATGTCTCTCTCTCTCTCTCTCTCTCTCTCTCTCTCTCTCACACACAAACACATTTAGATCAAGATCAGGTCCAATTTTGAAGACAACACAGAGTCACACAGAGGCAGACGCAGAGTTTTCCATCTGCTAGGATAAAGAGGACGAGAGCTTGATTGATATTGAGGGAAAAAAAGTCGATTATGCACTTGAAGGCATCTCATTTGAAGACTGAGTTCACGGTGTGCGAGTCTGTGTTGGGGGCCAGACGACGGCCGTGCCAAGGGAGCTGATGAACGACCCGTGTAAACTGTTCCCGAACGCCGAGGATCTCCAGCGTGGAGCTGGAACGACGTTTCCTTTCTTTCCTTCGCCAGTTTTCAGCTCTCTGCTGATGCCAGAGGAAGATTATGGCTGTCGAGTGAAATTACACCGCCGTCGACAGGAAGCCATTAAACGCCACGCGCCATCTGTAGCCACAAATATTTGCAGTTTGTAGAGGTGATACTGAATTCTGTACCATGTGCTGGACACTAATTAGGCAGGACACCAACCTGGGATAATGTTCGGCGCTGTTTCCTGATTAGTTCATGTGGTAACATGCGCGCGATGCTACAGCGGCTAATTGCGTAACTCACAACGCACACGAGAGACGAGCTGTAGTGGCCATATGGTCCTGACAATCTCACCTGACAATGTAAATGTGGAAGAATTGCCACAAGCGACTTGTAATAACTTTTTTAAAGCGCTAGAGTAAGAGAGTGATAGCACCGGCAGCTTTGTGCACAATAAAATTGCATAATTAAACAAATACGTGAAGATGGAAAAGTACACTAACGACCGTAAAGATTTCTTTTGATATACTAGCAGGTCGACGTATATGTGACGTGAAGTAGGCTAGGTTTCAAGTTTCTTAAAGCATGACATGCTAGCATGTCTGTGTATGTTAAGGGCGTTTTCACACTTGGGCCGAGTCTTCTGAGCTTGTTTTATGGGCGGGGCTTAGAATTGCAGGTTTGCTTTCACGTTAAAGGATTCCGTCCGATCCATGAATCGATGGCGTGTCACGTTTGCACACACAGATCTGCATAACGCTAGGTGTTCATCCATTTTCTTGTTATTTTTCCTTTGGTACTAACACTCAAACAGTGATATATATATATATATAGGAATAGATGCAAATGAGGAGCCGTTGTCATGGTCACCAACTCCAGGCTGTTCCTGGAGATCTTCCTGAAGACTTTATCTCCAACCACAATGGCGCCCACCTGACCATCTAAACACCGCCTTAAGAAGTTCTTGATCTGCTAAAACAGGTCTGTTAGATGTTGGTTGAAGATGAAACCTGCAGGACGGAAGAGGGCTGGTGAACACTGATCTCCATGATGCTCTCAGCACTCGCACCATGAAGATGAACAAATGACAGAACTCCAGTCCTGTGATGTCTGGCTTTCCCAACCATCTGGAGACTTGAAACAAGGACGTAACCTGAGAAGTTGACAGTCCTGAGAGCAGACAGCTTCCACACTTGATGTGGACTACAACACTTTTGGACTGCGACCAGCATTTTCCAGACCAAGGATCAGTTTTCTGGACTGCGTCTGGGCTCGAAAACAGCTTTCACACTTCACCATCTCAGCACAAAATGGTCTGTAAAACTAATGCAAGTGTGAAAACATCCCCAGAGAAAGTGTACCAGATGTCGACTTCAGTATACTTACAGTGTACTTTAAATATTGTAGCATGTCTAAGTACATTTGGAGGTTGTAAGTATATTTAAATCTTAATATAGTAGCCTGTCTAAGTATACTTGAGAAGTGCACTAGATATGAAATATACTTACAGTTTACTTTTAATATGTTAGTACCCCCTCTACTCATTAGAATCCCATTAGGGGTCCAGGCACGGAAGATGTAACAGCTCTATTGTAAATCTTTGTATTCTTCTTCTACTTCTACTTGGACATCACCGTAGCCCATTTACAAACTTTAGCACATTTATTTGGCATTGTTCCAAAAGTCTTCTTACTAGTTTTGGGACATAGCGCCACCAACAGGCTAAAGTTGGATCAATGTTTCTCACCATTACACATATTTCACATTTCCAAACATTCTTTAGATCATGCCAAGTCCAATAATTACCACTTTCAAGGGTTTCAAGTTTGGCCATACTGGAATGATTTCACTATGGTTCCTACAAATTTGGTCCAAACATAATCTTAAACTTCAACTGGACAATCTTGAGACAGAGAATTTTTATTTTGTCATTCCTTAACGTTTTTATTTATTTTATTTTTTTATGTATAACGGACTAATGAAATTGACACCGAACAGCCTGAATTTCACCAAACATGGTAGGTGCACTTACAGTAAGACCACACCCTGAAGATGCTATGATAAAAAAAAAACAACAACAACTACCAAATGCTCATGAAAACCTCCCTCACAAGATTAAAAAGATTAATCACATGAACTATGTCTGCATCATGGAACCAAATGAAAAGGATCAAGTCATTATTTGCACATCACATAGTGCTTGGACCCCTTAATTGCTCCTTGTCTGTATATCTCACTGAACGAGACCATCCTAATGCCAAAACAAAACTTTTTAATTTTTTTTTTTTTTAAGTTTCCCATATTTGAACAGTGGTCTACAGCAGTTTGGGTTATTCTGGAGTAACCACGCCAGAGTAATATTGTTAGTGCGTAACACTCGATGCTGAGCTGGAATTCAGGGAAGCGGGCGTTTTAAAATAGTTAATATTACGTTAGCAAATTGAATAATCGTGGATTATGACAAGCCGGCAGTTACACCTTTCCTCTCCGAGCTGCTCCTTGTAATTCCTCAGTGGAAATAATTATTCTATTACATTATATCAGATTCAGGTTATATTATTTCCTGACTCTGTTAGAGTGGAAGCTCTGACATATTTGAACATAATTGTCTTTTACAGTCAGTCCATCTTGTGTTACGGGTCATAGTGCTCTGGATTTGAATCAGATTTCATTTTCAACTACCTGCCAGTGATGTGTAGCTGAACCGCATCCTTGACATTTAACATACGATGTGACGCTGGGTGTCACAGCTCACACATGAGGCGGACATTTTGCAAAAAAACGAAACCTCCATTGGAGAGCAAAGCAGAAGGTGTGATATTATCCCGATCGGACATAAAACAGGAATTCTCATCATACTGTAGCTGAGGGACGGATACGAGCTCCATCTGAGTCCTGTTTAAGTGCTTTCTGTTCTCTCCATTACACAGGTACCTGGTTAATGAAGCTTAAACTGGGAACGCTTGCAGAAGAATGCATTAGCTCGCACACAAACCTGCCCAGGACTCAAAAAAGATATATTTTTTTGATGTTTACAAGGACAAACATTAGACTTCCTGATTATTTCTGCGGCTTCTTTATAGCCCTAGCGCTAGACCTCATGTTCCTCACTGAGAAGAACTCATTTATTTGAACAAATCCTCACAAATCTCAGCGTGGCTTTTTTGACGGCTTTCAGCTGAGAAGATGTTCCGTCGTGCAGACTGTAACGTGATAGACAAATGAACAAATGTGCATGAGTCAGAGCTCCATCTGATGGCTCACTGGGGTGCAGATATAACGGAGACATGAGAGACAAACCAGATGGGACTTGAGAAATGAATGATGCGACTGAGGTACGCGCTGAAGGACGTGTCTGAAACCCTGTTTTAGGACAAACTACTGAACAATAAGAATTATAACAGCATGGAGCTGTTGGATAATAGTACGTATACAACATGACACAGGTTATATTAATGCGCTCATTCTGATACCTTATTGTTTTTATAGTAACAGCCTAATCTCAGGGACTTGTACAGTGGACGCTCCAGTTTTCTCTAAGGAGACTTTTATTTGACGTTTTTTTGTTATGGAAGGAGTCTCCAGTGTCAGCACTTTGTAACAGTCAGAAGTAAAGAGGTTTACATTATTATTATTATTATTATTATTATTATTATTTGTGGTTTCTGAGTAGCATGACAAGCTGTGTTTTTAGTCTTTTGAGCTTGAATAAAGAGAATAAAGAGAGGCTGGTGAGGGAACACTACTATAAGGTAAGCAAAAACAGGAACTAAGTTGTTTTGTAGACATTTCACAACATTTACCAAGAAACATCATTGGGAAAGACCGGGCAAAACAATTACGTGTGATTGTAATTTCACCGAGTCAAGTAGTTTTCCTCAAAATAAAGCACAAAAAACTAATTGCACATGAACTCTTCCACACTCTTCCAGCATCAGATTTTCATTGCCCTGTGATAGCTCACTGACCAGAGAAGACCAAAAACTAGGGACGGCCTTGGCTAGGGGAGACCCTACAGTAGTACTGGGGGCTAACTGCCCTAACAACCTCACGTCCCCTGATACATCCCTCCACAGCCCATCATTCCTTCTTAGTCTGCTTGGCTTTTATGATCATTCTTAGATCAGGTCTATTAACAGGCTGTGATTCTGGCCGCCCGATTCCCCTGGCTCTCCATGGGGGAAGGCAGGAACCATACTCACCTTCTGTGCTTCCTTCACATTAGCCTGAAATGAGCCATTTCCTCTTACCCGGGCCAGTCTAGATTTAGTCTTTCAACTGCCCTAGTAATCACTTCAAGCAGCTCTTTATATGCTTGAGAGCTGCTCTCTGTTTTTGGTGCAATGGCACCCCCTTCTGGCTCCTTGGATTCAGAGAGGGTGTTTTGGCTTTCCATAACGGAAGGAGGAGTCTCCAAAATCCGGTGGAGAACCACACCCGGAGGACAGAGCAAGAGATAGAGCAGCACTCGTATCTGGCTCCTCTTCCAGATCCATATGAGATTCCCAGGACCTGAGTCCCAGATCCGCGAGGCTCTGAAACCCAACTCCCTTTGGCCGAGAAGAGAGCGAGCCACGAGCGGAGCTGCCTCATTGCAAGGCGTGCACAATGCGCACAGTTAGACCTCTTGAGGGCCGCCCTGGTGTGCTCCAACCCTAGACACCTCACACAGAAAGTGTTACACAAATGACCGACATGCAGTCTCGCTGAAGATAATAAGGCTGACGGCGTGGTTCACAGGTGCCGTTTTATATCACGCGACGTTCTTAAATGCCACGTCACCTGATCACAGCAGGCCTATAACTAGGCATGATGTTTCACAAGCTTCAGATGCCAGTCACGCGCGAGGACACTTCCCACAGCGTGAAGCTCACGCAACGCTGAGTTCCCTTTGAAAGGGAACAGACAATCTTGACGTCTGACACTGAATCAACTTTTGTTTTGTTTTTATTTCTTTATTTCCTCTGCTACAACTGAAACTTTCTTCTCATTGATTTTACTCTTCCCTCCGCACTTGGCAGCTGCGCTTTCAGAAATGTTTTTCTTTTATTTCCTTTGAATGATGAGTCTCTGTTGTGGAGACTCAAAAAAATAACTGTCTGCAGAACTGAGGAAGGAGTGTTGAGAACTCGGTGAAGGAGACGTCGGTAGGCAGCGTAGCGCAGGGTGCAGTCCTGATCTGCGTCTTTACTCAACCTTTCAACTTTTTCTACAGTTTTGTTGTGTGTTGTTCCATTTAAAAATGGATTTGATTGATTTTTTCGGGAATAAGGATGCACCCAACTTGTTTGTAATGCATTTTGGCAGTAAACATTCAGACCTTTTTTTTTTTTTGCAATATTTTGGCAGCAATTACAGCATTAGCTTAATGTGTAAGTCCACAATATTTCTGCTTCCTAAAGCTTAAATTTCTAAACATTGTGCATTTATTCATTAAATTAGTCTCTTTTCTTTTCTTTATAAATAAAGAAGTGCAAATCGTGACAGTTTACAAAATGACCATACCTACTGAAATCCTTTGATTTGTCCCTCTAAAAGTTCTATTTAATCTAGAACCCTAACCAGCAATAAAACACTCCGTATCATGCACTCTGTTTATCGCTGTCACGCTACATCTTGACCAGTCGATTGTTTCCTGTCGTCCGTTCCCTTTTAATCCACCCGGGCAGGAACCTCATTTGTGACACAGTCAATTTATCTCAATTTGTTACAAATGAATTTTCAACAGGGTTCCATGGCCTGATGGCTCTAATTGCTGTACTCAGTCCCATTACAGAGCTAAAGCATGACACCGCCAGCGCCGCCACCATTAATCACACGGCAACACAGGATCCACTCGGTCTAAACAAACAACAAATGCTAGCACTCAAGCTGCTTTCATGAGCCACTCACAGCAGCATCTGGTCCACTCATACTTCATGGCTGAACATCCAACAGAATCTGTACAGACGTCTGCGGAGTTTGGATTTGTAGCAATTAGTCTCGAGGGCAACCGCTTGAAAATAACACAATGCCTCGTTAGAACAATTAAAGAATGAACAGAAAGAATTAGCAAGAACTACTCATTAATTTTATAAAGTCCGCTGCTTTATCGCTTAAACGTTCTCTCAAATTATTCAGGAATTAAAAACGATTCATTCCTCGGCATTGATCTCTCCGTTATTCTTGAACAGATACTCCACAACGTTGGCTAAAATGAGCATGACAGAGGTTCCACCATGTTCTCACCAACTCATCTCCTGACATCTCAGGACCATTGTGAAGGAAAAACCTAACATTTGTATAAACTTAAAAACTTGTCCCATTAGCTAACATTGTAGTGTGTTTATAGTAATATAATTCTTAAAGAACCACTGAAGAACCATAGGCTACTGTATAGGTGGGTGCATTTGCAACCTCTTAGTAAAAGGGTTCTTCACAGGTTTTGGAATGTATTCCTTTCTAACCCTAACAAATCCTGAAGAATACATATCTGACGATCTTTAAAACAAAGGGCTGTTCAGAGGTTCTTCAATCGATTCCTGGTTCAACACGCGTCCCTCAGTCGCTTCCTGTCACAATGTCCTCAAGAAGAATCCTTACGGGTTCTAGGTTTGGACGTTTTTCTTAAGGGTGCATGTATCAGGTAATGTTAGAAAAGGGGTTCTTTAAATGTTCTTCAGCGGGTTCCTCTCAGGATGGCTTTAAGAAGAATTCTTAAAGGTTCAAGATTTGGCCTTTTTTGTAAGGGTGTATTTATCCAATAATCATAGAAAAGGGGTTCTTTAAGGGTACTTCAATGGGTTCCAGGGCTTCACAGTGTTCTCAGGAAGAATCCTTGTACATGGTTCCTCGATGGGTTTCTAGTAAAGTTAAGGATTCTGAGCCTCCTAAACATGACGTTATGTCCTAAAGGTTTGGAATCCTTTTCTGGTAAGCAAAAACCCTGTTGTAGCATTCTGCATGGAACTTTTAAGGGTTCCTTCAGAAAGACTGCTAAGGAGACTTAAATGGTTTGCTGCAGTGACAGTGTAGATTAATGAGTAAGGCTCCTCTAAGGTTGTGGGTTTCACCAGAGAGTCAATTTTGGGGTCTTGACCAAAAATTTAAACCCTTTAACCACTCAGCTCTGGGCCTGGATTTGATTCTCTCTCACGGGAAGTTTTACTTTGGATAGAAGCGTTTACAAAATAGCTTGCTGCAATACACGGGGTCCAAGAACCTTTTCTAAATAGTGCCCCCAGTGGCCTAGAACATTAAAAAGACCATAGATGAAAGTAATGTTCAGGCTAGAAGTCCAATTACAGATTAGCGTAATGATGCAGCGCACCAAATTTCAGCTCAGATTTCAGTGCTTGGACCCCTAGTATCTGAATCAAGTCACTAAAAAAACGATGAATAATTGAAAAAGTTTGCTTCCCTTCTAACCTGTGTGGGTTTTCCTCCTGTGCCCGGGGCTCCCTTTCTGCAGAAGCCATTCAGTTCCTGCTGCGTTTTGGTGCTGTTTAAAAATGAATAACTTTCTTAGAAGAAAGATAAAAGAACAGTGGATTCTGATAGGAGTGTTAGCACAGTATGCTGCATGCTAAACAACGCTAAACTTCCAGGCTCCTGTTCTACAAAAAATAGACCACAAACCCTCATACTTTTACTCTTTCACTGACCGGATTCTGAGATCACGGAGACATTCCTGAGCAAGGCTTCTCCCACCAGATCATCTCTTTAGATTTTATAGCCATAAAACTCGTACTTGTTTCCCAGTTATTAGCAAAACAAACAATACTGATGAATAAAAGGTGGAGGGATGGCATGCCACACCTACATCACCGTCTTGTTTCTTTCACCACCAGCATTTTTAAACACTTATATTTTGCATTGAAATAATAATAATAATTTTTTAAAAAAAACTGTAAATATAATAATTTCATAAGTATTGGTACACCTCAATAAAAATGAGCAAAAATGATTTTATAAATTGAACACTATTTATGGAACTTCTTGGAAAACTTTTGATGCTTTTTATTGTGAACCTGAGGCCTGATTATCTGAGATATTCAAAATATTTATAAATATTCTTCTTCTATATTTTCCTAAAATGTATTAAAAAAAAAAACAACATTTCAGCTTAGATGTGCCAAACATATTGCCATAAATGTTTTGGACACGAAAACAACAACAACAAAAACGACAACAACAACAACAACGATTTCTTCTGAGCATTACCTTTCATAAAAGTAAAAAAAAATCATATTTTCTTAATTTTTATTTTTAGAGCAGATTTTTATAAAATTACTTTGTATAACATTTGTTTTGTAGCACCATTGTTTCACCAGGTTTGAGTAGCTGGGTGCCAATATTTCTGGAGTTAATCATATTAAATAAGTAATTTTGGCTTACTATCGGAGAAAGTTTATTAATCTTATTAAAATGATCAATTTGATTGATTTATTTGAATATTTTATTCTGTGTGTGCTTGACTAGAAAAAAAAAAAAAGGTTTTAAAAAGATGAAAGTAATTATTTTGATAAATATACTGTAAAGATATGTAAATAATATAAACAGTATAAAGATATCAATTTTAAATGATATTCCTGTTTAATGAACCCACATGGACACTTGAATTTATTCCGAGTTTAATGAAATTATGACTGCACTTCTGAACTGCTTAGCATTACTGTCTGTTAGCTTGTGCTAGATTGTCTGATTTCTTCAGTCTTATTTTTAGCTTGTTCCTTGTTGTAGCATGTTAGAAGGTACAACAATTTATTTAGTCTAATTATAGTCCAATTTCCATAAAGGTCTAATTAGTGAGGGTTTTTTTACCCGTTCTATTAAACGCACTAATCATAATATTAGCAGCAGCTGTTATTGTATAGCAGTGTGTTAGAAGCTATAAACGTATTTTCGCTAATTGGTGTAGCATTTGCATAAAAGTGTAATTGCTTTATTTCATTTGTGTGTGTGTGTGTGTGTGTGTGAGAGAGAGATAGAGAGAGCGAGAGAGACCCACTAAGACTTTGTTTGCTTCACTTGTGCTGTCACTTTAACTACATTTCCTCGTTTCTTTTTGCTAAGTGTCTGAAAAGCCTCGTGCGGTCATTAGGGATTTAAAGACGCTACGATTTTCTGTCACTCCTGTTATTAATCTTCTTTATTACTTTTTTATACCCTGTGTTGTTGTTCTTGTGCTGTCCCGATGAAGTTGCTGCACTAGAGTACCCTCTACCAGGTGATCGTTTTTAGCCATGCTACGGAAAACGAGTGATCAGACAGACCAAAGATGATTTGGAAGTAAAACTCAGAGTTTTAAAACACGGTTTTGCTTTCTAGCAGGTGCGGTGGTAAGCGACGTAGCTAAGTGACGTAGCCTAACGATGATAACATTATGATTAGCATAATTTGCCCACTTATTAGTGTTTTATTAGCACTACCTAGTTAGATGCTAACATATCCACTCTAGTAATAATTAGCATAATCATAGAAGCCATGATTGGCAAGTAAAATATAATATAGAGTATTGTGACTAATTGAACTGTTTGTTATCCAGAGCCATACAGTATCACCCTGCAGTTCTCACCGGGTTTCCCACAGAAGCTAAGCAGGGTTGAGCCTGGCCCGTACCTGGATTGGAGGCCTCCTGGGGATAAGTAAGGTTGCTGCTGGTGGTATTAGTGAGGCCAGCAGGGAGTCTGTGTGATGGGGACACTATACTGCAAAAGCAGTCTTTGGGATGAGACTTTATGCCGAGGTCCTGATTCTCTGTGGTCATTAAAAATTCTAAAGAGCAGGGGAATAACCCTGGTGTCCTGCCCAAATTCCCCCAATGGCCCTTCTCTGTCATGGCCCCCTAATAATCCCCATCCTTGACTTGACTACATCACTCCCTCCTCTCCACTAATAGCTGGTGTGTGGTGGGAGCTCTGGAGCACTATGGCTGCTGTCACATCATCCAGGTGGAGGCTACACACTAGTGATGGTTGAGGAGATCCCATATACAATGTAAAGAGCTTTGGGTGTCTAGAAAAGTGCTATATGAATCTAAGGAATGTGTTTGTCATCACTATCTTCATCATCATCACCATCATCACTACTATCATCACTATAAATGCCATCATCACCATCATCACCACTATAAATGTCATCATCACCATCATCACCATCATCATCACCATCACTATAATCATCACCATCCTCACTATAAATGTCATCATCATCACCATCATCACCATCATCATCACTATAATCATCACCATCACCATCACTATAATCATCACCATCCTCACTATAAATGTCATCATCATCACCATCACCATCATCATTATAAATGTCATCATCATCACCATCCTCACCATCATCATTATAAATGTCATCATCATCACCATCCTCACCATCATCATTATAAATGTCATCATCATCACCATCCTCACCATCATCATTATAAATGTCATCATCATCACCATCACCATCATCATTATAAATGTCATCATCATCACCATCACCATCATCATTATAAATGTCATCATCATCACCATCACCATCATCATTATAAATGTCATCATCATCACCATCACCATCATCATTATAAATGTCATCATCATCACCATCACCATCCTCACTATAAATGTCATCATCACCATCATCACCATCATCATCACTATAATCATCACCATCGTCATCATCATCATCATCACCATCGTCACCATCATCATCACTATAATCATCACCATCATCATCATCACTATAAATGTCATCATCATCACCATCGTCACCATCATCATCATCATTATAAATGTCATCATCATCACCATCATCATCATCACCATCATCACTATAATCATCACCATCATCATCATCATCACCATCGTCATCATCATCACCACTATAATCATCACCATCATCATCATCACTATCAATGTCATCATCATCACCATCGTCATCATTGCAAGTCAGTGGCTGAGGATTAAGATAAAGAATAGTGGCAGTGAGTGATTTCTGGACTTGGGCTATGGAGGAGATTTAGAATGAGTGGCTCTGACAGAGGCCCATTATCCGATCTCTTAATCTGGCATCTGTGTAGCGTGGTGTCAGAGTGTATTTAGCCCTGCAGCGAGACAGCGAGTCCAAATTACTAAACTTACTTAAATGCCAAGGCATAAAGTCGATGGCTGTGCATTTAGAGGGGGCACTTAGGCTTGAGAAATAGACGATGAGATAGAAATAAAGAAAATGCTTTGGGATGTTCTGAAACTCATCAAACAGATTCATGAGCACTTTTTTTTTTTTTTTTTACAATCAGTGCTGTTATGATCGAGCAAAATGAACTCGTTGCAAAAACGAACAGCCTACAGTCATTAATATTCCATGATATCTGATACGTCCGTGTTGTCCCAGCATGTCTTTCTGCTCGCTTTTGTAATTAGCTGAACGTCCCGCTTCTTCGATATCTTTTGAATAAAATATGAAGCGCTATTAGGAAAAAAAAAAACAACAACAAATAATTAAACTAAACCCAGACACAAGTATGTGCTCCGTTCTGAAGGTTAGAACATCCATAACTCTGCGTCGCACCACGACATCTGTCCTCCTGCGATTCCACCATGAATTAAGACGCAGCGTGCAGTGCTTTCCTCCTGATCTAACGCTAATACATGCCCTAACGACCAGCCGGGCTCCCGAAAGATCGTCTGCTCCGTCTCGGGGAGCGAGGACTGCAAGCATCATTTCTGAAACATCATTTATTCCAGCACCACAGCAGGAACGAAAAAAAAAAAACAACCAGTAAAGAAGCTGTTTGGGGAGGAAAAAACACGAGTGCTAGCTCTGCTAATGATTTCTCACGCTGTAGTAACCTAACACGTCATCGTTGTCAGCTGACAGCAGAGTCGGGGCATTCGGGGTGAAGCGTAGCGTGAGATTCATCTCAACGTGTAATGGTCCGCTAGACAGCAGACCAAACTGCGGTGTGATCTTCCTAAAGTCCTAACGCACTGCTGATACACATAGCAGGCTAAAGTGGCTTCGTAGGACGCGGCAGCGAGACAGCGACCAAGCGTGGTTCGTTTTTGTTTCGTGTTTTAGCTTTAGAAACATTTACATTTTGGCTACGTCAGTTTCTTATCAGAACTATATATATATACTGTATATATTTAAAAAAAAAACCCAAAAAACCACTGGTCAGGTGACACCCACGAGTGAGAAGCGACTTGCTAGTGTAAATAACGACAACCATAACGATAACGACTAAAGAAGATCTTGTATATAGCTAATAATGAGGTCTGACCTCAATTTCTCAGTGATTTGTTGCTCTTCAACTTGACAGCGACGAACCTGAACTCGACGGAAAGGCGCACGGCGATCGGTCAGCTTTTCAGAAATCAGATTAAAATCGGTGTGGCATTTGGACGGAAATCTACCTGGGGATTGCTCTGAGCTGGAGTCAGTACCACGGAAAGCCCAATTCTGTGAGATTAGAGTCTTTGGGATGACGGCATTCGAGTGGCTGCCTGCTGCTACCTTTCACTGCCCTGGAGTTCTTGCCATTCATCAGACCTGCTGCCATCAGCGAGGCGTTTATTTAAGAAATAAACGATGCCCCGTGGACGCATGCCAATAGGAATGTATCTGCGTTAGAAAAAGAGAGATATCCCTTTTCATTCGTTCCTCAGTGAGAAACTGAATTGCATCGCTGAGCATGCATCAGATGTCAGAGGGAGAAAAATCGTGGCCAAATTGCTGCAGAATATGAGGGTATAATTCGCAGGGTGGTGAGTCAGACGGAAAAGCGGGGCAAAGTGGGCGTCAGGGGCACCGATGTCATTTCAGTCTCCACGAAACGAGAGGGAAAATATCGATAATGCCGCCGCCGCCGCCTCCGTGCTCTCCTTCTGTAACTAATCAGGAGGATCTACGAGGAATGTTGTTATGATTGAGCTGACATGTCAGACGAGAAATGAAACTTTTTTCTTTTTTAAATTTCATATCAGGCCAAGCGTTTCCCTGTTTTGTTTCATCACATTTTCGCTAAACACGATACGGGGCACGCGTGGAACAGCCTGCCTTGATTAATACTCCATCATATTAGATGCATCCAGAATCTTTTCATGCTCCAGCTCTCCATCACGTTTGTAATTAGGTCCACGGCCCCGTGCCTCATATCTTTCCAGTTTGGGGATAAATATCGCATTGAAATTCCACACTAGGGCATTATTCAGACATGACAGATGGATGCGGTGCGGTACAATCTATTTCCGCGGCTCTGCTGCTACCGGGGTTCTGAGGTTTCAGAAGAGACGGAATTAATCTGGTCTTGATCACGCCGGTCACTCTTACTGCTGCATGGTCAGAATGAACCCGAGCTCTGACTCACTGGCTGAAAAAAGTTGGATAAGAATGTGAGTTCGTAAAGTAAATATACAGAGACGTACTGAAAAAAAGTCTATTTTTAATATTTTTTTTTTACTCATTAACTTTAAGAGAGGTTTGTGACGAGACGACGGTTTATAACGTAAGTGAGAACAGGAAAAATCGTTTTCGCGAATGCTCCACGTCATTAAATGTAACTATAAACGGATAAAAAAAAAGGTATAATGTGTTATTCTTTGTTCTTTAATAAATGCAAATTGTATTTGTTTACAGATTACTGTAGTATTAGAGGAATAAAACATTTCACGACATGCTTTGGCGAGGTAACAGTAGCACCACCCCATCGCCGAATATTTTCCTATCACAGCGCAGCGCTGAGTGACACACCGCAGCGTACCTCGGCGTACCACGGGATCACCTTCTCTTTCACCTTCTCACACATTTCTAACGCACATGTGTGTGTCATGTGATTAGTTTTCCCGCTGTTTACCGACCAGGAGAAATCACACCGGCTGGGCTTCCTTACGCCTGAAAAATAAATCCCTGAAAGTGGTTCTTCTTCTCCTTATCGCATCCCGACAAACACTGTCCCGTGATCAGATAACGGCAGAACAGAGTACAGCGAGCCGCTGGGTAAAACGAGACGTGTGCATTTAGAGCAGTCTTTCACTAAACGGATCATCTGAGAGCATTTACAAGAAAACTCGTAGGGAAATAATCCGAGAGGCGCGCTTTTCCGTCTCTTCCGTTTATTCCGTTTTTTTTCTTCGACTACCTTGAGAATCAACAGCCCTGGATCACCGTTGCCACCTTGTGGAACAACTAGATAGTGCGGAAGAATGAAATGCGCACGTGCGACCTGCGCGTACAAAGTCCGTGTGGACGTACTTGGAATGGAAATACTTCGGGCTTCACGTGACATCCAGTTTTGCTCTGCGGGAGCACTTCAATCCATGCGCCACCTGGTGGATATTCTGTGAAGTGTAACAAATGTATTTAATTCTAAAAAAGTTCGTGAAGAACCGCGCATTTTCTGTATCTGTATGTCATTTCACGTCTTTAAAGAGGATATTTCATACGCATTCCTTTACACACTGTACGTTTACGCTCATGAGCCGTGTTTCTGACAGAACTAGTCAGGACTGGAACATTAGCGGTAATGGTGGTAATTAGAGCTGAAGTTAGCTTCGTGCTGCGGCCTAGCTTTAGCAGTGTTTGCCAGTCTGGAATGCTTTACTCCCTCTCCACTGAACATTATAGGGCTTTTTTTATCAGCTCATTAACGAGGCCTTCATTAGGGTAAAATGAGTGCGCTAGAAGAGGAGAACACGCTACAATGCTATTAGCAGCATAGAGAGACTGAAATATTGGCAGGAAAATGATTCATTTGTGTTTAATTAAGCCAGGGGATGTGTTCGTGCGCTGGCTCTCGAGCAAAGGTGTCAAATTCGTTTTAGGTAACGGCTCACATTATACTCAGGCAAATGCCAAGTGGGCTGGAGCAGAAAATCCGTTTAGTGACCGATCAATGACACGACATCAACGACTCCTTCTAAACGTGTTCATCTGACACACAACAAATGCTTATCGATCGCATTTGATCATAAATCGATTCGTGAGGTGATTTTTTTATTTATTTGGTTTTTTTTTTAACTGAAACTCTACCCCCGGATTCTGAACGAAGACCGCAGGCTTCTAAATCGAATCACGTCAGTTTTGCTCCATTTCTTTTTGATTGCTGTTACAAAGTAAAAATAAACCAATAATGCATTTAACCCTGCAGGGCTGAAAAAGCTAATTAAAAGACAATATGTGCAGCATTTTAATTTCAAGATCCAATCAAAATAAAGCCTATTCATGACCCTAAAGGGCGAGTAGTCTGTTCGCTGCTACGTGATAATACACAGTTAAACATGAGGATTTTAATCTTTTTTATTAAAACCAGACGTGATGTTGCGCGTGTTTTTTTTTTTGGAATTAAAACACAAACCACAACTGAACCTCGTGTTGCTGCTTTCTGCTATCAAACACGTCAGTGCTGTCATTCCTATCCACTTTTCCAGCACGAGCACTTTCACGACTTGTGTTTACATGACCTGTCAATCATTATGCAAACTAACACACCCACACGCGCAAGATCACGCAAGGAAGCCGAGTCTTTTTTGCAGCTTTATTTATAAAGACATAACGCTTCCTAGAATCTACCACCGGTTAATGCTGATTTAATATCAGATCTTTGTCACAAAGTTTCCTTTTTGTTTTATCTAAATAACGTAAAGTATGTTGCCGAGGGATTTCAGTGTCTTTCTGTCAAGCCTTTTCTGTTATTTTCTAGTATTGACTGCATAATAAATAAAGCACAGTGTGTAGTGTAGATTTCTGTTCCAAAGGACTTAAGAGGATGTGCGTTTCCATAGAAACGACTAATTTCCGAGCTCGCCTTCCTTCGGAGTTTTGCATCCGGGGAAAGCACTCGGAAATGTTAATAAATTGAGGGAATATGGAATCTTCGAGTGTATCTACGGTATATTTATACGTGTACCGCAGTTCACGGCGTATTACATTATATAACAATCTAACGCCGCGTGCGTTAATACCTCGCGTTTGTAGACGTCTGTAGCGAAGGAAGACTCACCAGAGCGCTCTGACTCGCGCAGGATGACGTGAAATTGAATTTGTGAGATCTGGAATTTATCACGACTGACCTAACATCGTGCGGATGAAATTAATATCCTGATGTTGTTATTTTCTTTTTTTTTAAATATATATTCACATTCCGGGCAATCGCAGAATTTTTCTTCTTCTCTTTTCATCCCACGCTGTAATCTCCGTCTCAGTTTTCTCCCGATTATGAATAATAACGCGAGGTGCGGTGATGGGTGCGGAGGGAAGACTTCATTCCTGTCCAACTGTCCAACTGTAAGACTTCTGATCAAAGCGCGAGGAGGATTTCTTCTGAAATGTTTTACAGTCGGAGAACAAAATGGTTCCCTGAATGTTCTTTGAACGGATAACGAAGCCTCGTGTTCTTGCAGTGGAGAATTTTTTCTTCCAAACTTCCTATGATGGAAACTGAAACTGTGGCAGGAAAATAATCAACAATGGCGTGATGACGTGAAGAGGATTTTATTTTTTTTTCTATTATCGCCCTGAAGTTCATTATTTTCCTATAACAGCACCTCCAGAGGTGTGTGTCCCGCCCCCCCCCCCCCCGCCGCTCTTACCCCATAGCAATTCACCAACAATTACAATTTGCATTCCTTTACAAAAATACGTTTTTATCCGTTTATAGTTACATCGTTGATTGTCTGCGAAATAAATTCTCACTTTCGTCGTAGCAGCTGTACACATCTTTCACTGACACTGGAGACTCCTTCCATGAATGTGAATTAAATGTAAATAATCCTTACTGTGTGTGCGCTGTTACTATAGAAACAATGATGTATTACTGTATAACGAGTGCGTTAACGCAAAGCAGTGATTTTGCAGCTGCACATCTGTCACGGCTGCTGTCAAAGAGAACGAATCAACACCTTCTGACCAATCAGAATTCAGCAGCGCTGTGGTGTAAGGAATTGTTTAATGCGTTCGTTTCCAGAAGCGTCTGAAGCGCACGGACGGCGATAAAACGCACGGAAACGCTTCCCGCCTCAACCGCTCGACTGATACGATTTGATTGGACAGCTCGTTAGCGCGAGCAGGACATGCTCGGTATCCCGCGGTGACTTCCTGCTGTGACTCCACCCCCATGTAGAACTGTAGCCGGCATGCTGAGCTGAGAAAGCAGTCTTTTGAAGTTCTCACGCTGTTGCTCAGAGCGATGGTCGTGTGTTGATTATTTTTTTCTGACGGCTCTTTCTTCTTCACCCCGTGCCCTCGTGAAGGCTGAAACGAAAGCAGGACTGAGCTCTTCTCAACATCTTTCTCGCTCTACATGATCTTGACATGCACTCAAAGCCCTGGGCGTTTTTTTTTTCTTTCCCTTTGCCGTTTTTGATCCTCTATCACTTCACTTGTCTTAACCTCAGCCATCATTGTCTGTAATCAGTGGAGGTGAAGGGAATCTGCAAGGAATATCGGTGCGATTCATACCCTCGGCTTCACTCGGAAGCTCACAGGTCGTGGCTTGATGAAATGACACGAAGAAGATGATGATGATGATGATGATGATGATGAAGAAACATTGTAGGGAAGCTTTGGCGGGAAATAAACATGAGCTGTAGCATTTTATGAAGCCTCAACCATAATGTTAATGGAATCTGTCTTGGATTTAAAATGGATAAAATCTGCATATACTGTACAATAGTGCAAAAGTTTGTACCCCCATGCTTTATGAGTGAGAAAGAAACATGTACATCAATTTACACTTTAAGTGTAAATATCCTGAATCAAGGCAAATTGATCTGATATTCTAATATATTTGATATTTATATTTTAAATAATATATCTCATATATTTTTGAGGGTATTCTAATACAAATCTAAGACAATTCCGCCTGTTTTTCCAACATTTCTCGCGCTCAGTGTCGTGTTAATCAATTAGAATGTATCTTTAATACCTTCCAGAAAAAAAACAAACACTTGAAATAGGGAAATTATTTGCCAATATATTAAGAGAATTTCACGAAAAGCACACACGAGATAATTAATGTACTTATTGGGTCTCACTGATTAATGTTTTATTAAAGTGTGCCAATTTATTCTTAGGCCAAACTGCAGAAAAAAATAACAAATCCTGCCAGAGTTATAAAAGTTTTGCTGATTTTATTCATATTCTCATGCACATGTTTATAAACACCAATCAGCCATGTATCACCGAGCCGATGTAAATCTAGCCACACCTATAAAACTCCATAAAAGGCAACGCTCACAGAGAGCTGAAGAAGATGAAATGGTGACTAAATGGTACCAAAGAGCACTTCATAAGCTTTGGTGTGTGATAAATCTTCCAATAATGCAGCCCATTGGCTGCCAAGGACACACACTAACTCTTCATCCTGTTAGAGGGAGCCATTACTTTTATCCCAATTGAATGGCTAGTCTTATAAGTGGTGCATACTTCGCATTAATGCCAAGTTACAGATTGTAGGTTTTTCACTTTGTCCTTATGATATAAAAGTATTTCTATATGAATATAAGCCGGTATCGTGTTGAGAGAGTCACGCTTCACACCTGGACATGAACACATAATAAAAGGAACTTCGATCAGAGGGCCTCGGGCTAAGAAACTGTAGCTGTCCGTGTGATTGATGAATCGGCCACCGAGGACGCTGACGCCTGCCGGGACACACATTAATCACCGGGGTGGTCTGTCTGATAGCTGAGAGCAGGGCCACGGGCTTGGACGTGTCCACACCAGCGGGTTTGTGTCAGCGTAACAAGACAGACCGGTGATCAATGTGTTTTGAGGCATGTCAGGTCCGCTGGTCACGCCGGGCTCCGCTTTTAGAGCACACGAGCCGAGCTTCTTCCTGAGGGACGCTTGTGGTGAGCATGATGGGGTTTTAGGTCGAGGCATGTGAAAAGAGCTGTGGGTAGTAATTTAGATGACATGGCTCCGAGGGGGAATCTTCAATAGATTCTTTATATATATATATATATATATATATATATATATATATATGAGAGAAAAATATTATATGGAAAGATAATTCGTTAACTTTTGTATCTTCCTTCTGTTTGATTAATTAATTAATTAATCAGACGGACAGAAGATATGAGTCCTGCCGAAGTCTTTTCAGTGTTCATTTCTTAAAATTATTATTATTAAATAAAATGTCCAATCTGTCAGGCCAGCAATGCACCGATGTCTTTATTTCTAAACAAGTAAACAAATAAATAAATATTAAAACAAATCAGTCTGCTGGATTTATGCTGCACCATACTCAGTAAGAGATATTTCTTCCCTGCATTGAGAGTGTAGATTTTGACAAAAAAAGGAAAAAATAAAATGAAATAATAATAATAATAATAAAATAATAATAATAATAATAAATATTATTATTACTAGTATTATTATTATTAATATTATCAGTATTATTATTATTATTGTTATTATTATTATGAATAACAATAATAATTAATATAATAATACATGTATAAAACATGAGTTTAGTATTAATATTATAGTATAAAAATTTATTATTAATATTATTAATAATAATACATATATAAAATATGGAAGCCATGCTGAATTTTTTTTCATCATTAAATAAAATTTCACATCTCTCAGGAAACCAATATACAGTCTTGATTTCTAAAAATAAATAAATAAATAAATAAATAAAAAACTAGGTTGCTGGAACGTAGTCATTAAGAAATGCCTGGAAAACCATGCCATTAACTTTTCCTTTTGTGCTGATGAGCTCGTCCATTTCTTCAATTACAGAAATCAACCCCTTGGCCAGGCGACCGTTACTCACTGAGAAGACGTCTTATTGGACTGCACACAATTCACGTAATTGTGAAAAGCTTTTATCGATTTGCAGAAATAGACACTTGTGGTTCAGTGTGTGTTTTCAGCTTGCCCGCTCCTTGAAAGCACACCACTGTAGTACGCCACTTAGCAAATGATCAAACGTGGTCAGAGAGATGACTTATCTATATTATCTACATTACATCATAGCAAAACACTGTTCCTGCTGAGTTAATGAACGCTATTAGATTTTAATAATAATGATTACTTTGTACTGATACAATGGTTTGCAATTAGTCCAAAGCTATCAGTGGTTTAAATCATGCAATTAATCAGGTTGGGGAGTCATTAAAAACCAATGATCATTTAATTCTAATTGACACCCACAAGTCGTGCAGTTTGTATTTTATATGCTGACAGAAGTGCCATGGATTTCCAGGTTCGAGAGACAGTAAATGGAAGTATGAAGGTGACAGATTGTCGTCCCCCCGCCAAAGAAAAACAAAAAAAAATCAAAAACAATGTCTGTTTATGTTCAGGAAAACAATATTAATGGACATATTTGAATACTTAGAAAGTTAGAATTTAAACAGGCATGCCTGGTATAGAATGCACTTTCCAGATGTGCTGTACTCTAGGGTCTTGTGGACCATGAAAGACCACATACTGAATGAGTTCTGTCTCCCTCTGGACCAGATTGATGTTCCCAGCTTCATAGTTCCGCTCTGTGGGAGACAATTTCTTTGACGTTTCTACACAAGGGAACAATTTAGCAGGTCACCTTGACGTTGCCAGGATTTCTCCCACTGTTCTACAGTGAACGACAGTGATGAGATCTCTCAGTAATATCTGGACAGGAAAACTTCCCTCAGAGGAGCTTTGAGACCTACCCTGGTCCTGAGGTTGTATGTATGAATCATTTGTAGATGTGTGACAGCAATAAAAATGGATGGAAGGTCGCAGAGGTCATTTCTGATTGTGTAGGACTACCTGAAGCTTCTGCTTTTCTGGGATCTACCAAGAAAAAAGCTTTTCAGTGCAGCACTAAACTTCTCAATACTGCTTTCTCATAGATCCCGTTGTTGGAGGTAATCAAGAACCTAACCATAACAGTCCAAGCATGTTCCTGAGGCTGCTTTGAGGAGAAGTTCATCCACGTTCCAGATGTTTCATTGATGAGGGGTTGGTTCAAGTTAATTAGGGCACTGGTTTATGTTCCAGAGGCTTAATTAATTAGTGAGGTCCATATTCTGGAGATTTCTTTGGTGGGGTGTTAGTCCATGTTTCAGATGTTTCACTGTTTCAGCATTGCTCTGTGTTTTAGAGGCTTCACTGATGGGGTTTCAGTCCAGATGCTTCATTGATGAGGTGCTGGTCCATGGGCCCATGTTTCAGAGGCTTCTTCGATTGAGTTTTGGTTCAGATGCTTCACTGATGAGGAGTTGGTCCAGCTTCCAAATGCTTCATTATTGAGTCATTGGTCAATGTTCCAGAGGATTCTTTAGTGTGGCAGTGGTCCATATTCCGGAGGCTTCTTTGGTGAGGATTGTATTTACGTTCAAGAGGGTTAATGGATGGGCATTGCTCAACCCAAACACTATAACTGATTACTCTTCTTGCTCATAGGGGGTGCTAAAATTACTTCCAAAAAGATTTATAGGCTCAGTAGAAGTGTGGCCTGGAAAATACCTTGTATGCTTGAATATGCCTGTGGGTAGAAGCCAAGAATGGCAAAAGGTAGCATTAACCACCCCCTCATTCATGCCTCAGCCATTTGAGGACTGTCATTTGTCTTTTCAACATCAACAACAAAAACAACAACAAAAATCCAGAATCTCACTGCCTCCTCTTTGCAGTACTGTTTTCTTTGGTTTCCTAGACCAGGACTAGGAAGGCATATAAAGGCAGACATGTCCAGATTCATCAACCAGAAGCTTAAGATCACAGATCAGTCCTGGTAGTACCGTGTCAGCTCTGTCACCTTGTTACAGACCTTTGTCAGATTTGTATGATAGGTAGTCGTGCTGCAAGAATGGCTGAGGCTCACACTAGACTTTCAGACACACAGGATCTGGAGACACCAATAGTACTGAGGCACAATGTGAGAATCTCTCACTTCTCTGATGAGATATCTGGGTTATGTTTCTCCATCCAGTGTAAAATATGTCAAGGTCTAAGAATACTACCAAGAAGTTGATAAACAAACAAAAATAGTACAAGCTGAGATTTTTTATTTATTTTATTTATTTATTTATTTTTTTTAAAATGTGCACACTTCACGCTATGAAGTACTAAGCTATTTTAAAATGAAGCCGTTTTCTGCCAGCTGTGCATCTAGAGAGAAAGTGTTGAACATCTAAAACAGAATATTTATGGGAATATGTACAATATTAGCGATTTAGTGATCGTAAAATGCGACAGGATTATTTATAGCGTCGAACGCAGTAGTGGTCTCGATGGCGCAGATGTAGCACTCGACAGCTGATGAGCGTTATGGGTTTTTGAGAGGCTTAAAAAGGCAAAGAACACATCGTGCATTCGCGTCTGACGTCTTGGTGGTTAAACATAGAAATGTCAGAGATGTGTGAGGAGGAATAGTGGAGAGAGATGAGGATGATAATTGCGTGGGATATAAGCCATCGCCTTGTACTCGGAAGCATGGAACAATTTAATGAACGTGAGGAAAGGACCGCTCTGAGAAGATAGATAGAGAGATAGATGGATGGATGGATGGATGGATAGATAGATAGATAAATAGATGCGTAGGCCACCATGTTTGGATAATACATCCTACTTTACTGATCAATAATGTGAATGCAATTCATCCATCTGGACTCTTCAGCCTGGTCAGTTCCCTGGAGGAATCATCAGACATGCATTTCGATCTAATAGCATGGGTTAATGTTTGATTGTAATAACCACAGCATGGTTGACTTCAGGATCGTGATTGGTCAGAACGTGTTGATGAATTTTCTATAACAGCGGCTCTGACAGTAGCGCACTGCGAATCGCAGGGTTATATTAACGCGCTCGTTATCGTTTCTATAGTAACAGCTCATGCACAGGGACTTGTACAAAGGATGCACCACATAAAACAGTAACAGTCAGAGGTAAAGTGGTAAGTTTACATGTACACTTTGATGGTTTGACGTTGGATGCATGTTACGGAGTGTTTCTTTCCTTACGTTTCTTCCCAAGTCATGGAACAGTGCTCGCACCGTCACTGAGACAGGATCTGGTGTCGGTGTCTGGACAGAGACGGTACCGACCGCTTTGCTGAATCGCTTGAGCATTTTATTGACAACAGCAAAACAATTTTAAAGTGCAACATAGGTTGATGCACGATGAATTCAGCTCTTGATTCTCCTCGCTCACACAATAATACACTGCAGCCTCCCGTTCATCTTCGGCACTAAGTGCTTGCCTCTGGTCAAACGGTCCATTACTCTAGCTGGCCCTTTCAGCACCCCTTCATTACCTGCTTTATCCAATTGGACCCGGGCCAGCCGTTGTGCTGTACCAAGGTCACATGGCTAATGCAGTTTATCCGTCCTCGCTGCAACTTTGTGAATTTTTTTTTTTTTAAAGTCGCCATAAAATTGCACATTCAACTGATTTGTGCAAACTTCCAAAGATATCTACTTTAGGCACGGTTATTTTCCAGGCTAGGTCAAAACAGGCCATTTTATACATGCTGGATTGTTTCATAAAGGCGTTGCAGATCTACTTCTAAATCTGAATAGAGGAGAAGAAATGGGTGGATTGATGGATCGATGCTTTATTGATCTTGTACAAGAAGGTCAATTGTTTGATGAACAAATAGGAACTGTGCACATCCTGATTTTATGTGGTAAAATCCATTCTACCAAGGGGGAGGGTGGAGTTCAGGTTGAATTGGATCAGTCTATCAAAAAATATAATCACAACTTTGCCTTAATGCACCATTTAGCATCAAATACTCTGTTTAGTTACCCAATATAATAATCGTTCAGTAACATTATAAAGGCAAGCTATGTAACTACCCGTTATTAGCATTAGCTAATATTATTGTCACAACTGACCAGCTATAGTCATGAGATTGTGGTCATGTGATCAGTTTTGTTGCTTTTACTCACTCGATTGGCTCGCTAATGAATTTCTGATTCGTCCACCCTGGAGTTTTATCTTCTCACATCTCCATTTCTACAAACGACCTTTCCAAAGCTTCCCGTGAGAAACAAACCAAAGAACCTTCGCTTTAGTGATTTAGCTTTAGCGTGTACAATGATCCTCTGATACTATTTGCACATCAGTTGCGAGCAGATTTTAGATTTCAGAACCGCTCTGCTCCTTTAAGTCAGGCTAAATTAATTACACGGCGATGAGTACGGAAGGTGAGGTTTGAGTCCGTCGTGTTGAGTGTGCGGGGCGTAGTGACGGGTTTGTGTTTGCAGATGAGCTTGTACAAGTCGTTCTTGTTAATTGTGAGTGACAGACGCCGTTTTCATCAATCTCTCAAACCAATTAGAGTTCTGAGCTCGGTCGGATCTGCTGGGAGAGACTCTACACGACCCTGAAGGTGGGCGTTTTTTTTTTTTTTTTACTAAATGCCTCGATTTCCTTCCACAGCTACGTTCCGTGCCATTAATTGACTGGCTGGAGTCTGTATCCGGTTGAACATTTTCATACAGATTGTTTGCTTTATTGCAGAACTAAAGAGGACGGCATGGATAAAGGACTTTCACTGCCCTTCTGTTTCACATATTCATTGTCTTTATGGATTTTTACATGCACAGCCTGGCAGGATGAAAAGGGATATGAAACTTGTGTAATATGATTTAGAGCTCCACATTTTGATAGCCACGAAAGAACGCGTATTATACAAAGCAAGCCATTTACTCAGCAAGAGCTGTCACCTCAATATCAGTCTTACCATCAGCTCTCTCGCTCGTTAATTTTAGGTGAGGGAGGTGAGCATGAATATAAAACACTGATTAGCAGATTTTAATCAAAGGTGATAATAAATTACCATTTTATTTCACCTGTCAGCTTTCAGAGCGAAAAAAAAAAAAATATGAAGAAGAATAAATCAATAATACTGATAAAAATGTAATGAGATTGTTTTGCAGTTAAAACACCTCCTCAGAGACACATGCATCCAAACAAACACATCTTTTCTGCTGCTCATGCTGCATCACACAGCAGAGTAATACACTTGGAGGCAAGTGCTATCTGCCCTCTTCCACATACACGAGCTCCCACATGCTCACCATTGGCTAATGTTGCTGTGATTGACAGGGAAGAGAGAGTATGCCCCTCCCACCCAGCTTTCTCGGACTCCCGGTCACACATGGCTCAGAGACAAGAGTTATATACATATATATTTACACACGATAAAGACCTTTGGTTCACAATACTGCCATGCAAGAGATCTGGATACTTCCTGCATTGAAATGAACTCCACCTACACTTTAAACAGAGTTTCTCAGCTCCACCCCTTTTCCTTAAAAGGCAGTCAATGAGGCATATGATTTGAGTGAAGGCTTCTCATTTTTTTCCGTGTAATTGTAATTCACCTTATAGGTCGTAGAAGGCATTAACAAATATTAAATGCTCTTTTTTGCCATTTTACATGTATTTATTTGGCAAATACAGTAATTGAATCCATCCATCCACTTTCTGTAGCGCTTATCCTACACAGGGTCACAGGGAGCCTTGGGCCTATCCCCAGGGGACTCGGGAGACAAGGCAGGGGACACCCTGCATGACGAGGGGCATGTCTTTGGACCGGGGGAGGGGTGAGAATTATCCCTCGCTTCATCTCTCCTTAAAGAGAGCGATGTAGCAGCGCTTTAGTCCTTTAGTCTCTCCAGCGCTCTCTTCCACTGTCAATGACTTCACGCTTGTCAGCTCGCTAACTAGCGGACGCGGAGACTCTTCCGTAACTTGTATATTTATAGCTGCATTGCATTCTGGCACTTCCATTTACACCAACGTCTCCACTACTGCGACGCCGGATTTCTCATTAATATAACATTAAACACCGCTGGAAAATGGTGCGTGAGAAAAGATTTCAGCGCTCACGGTGAAATCTGACTGTTATCCCTTATGCTTGACTTTTTTTTTCTCTTTTTCCTCCTATTAAACGTTCGCAAGGACACCATGACGTCAGCATGACACAAAATAACGAGTAAGGAGTAAGGAAAATACCGCTCTGACGACCACATTGGCACTGGAACGTCTAAACACGTCACAGATATTTCAATACAAACATATCTCATGCGTTTCTTATTATTCCAGCTGTTGTTCCGAGCACTACGCTCAGAAGTGGTCAAGATGGCAGAGATGGACTTATAAAAATGGCAAAAGTTCAGTCCGTATGTTCACGCCTGACGTCTCGGTGGTTAAGCACGATATGGAAATGTCAGATACGCGTGAGGAGAAACAGAGGAGAGAGATAAGAATAATAAGTGCGTAGGATGTGAGCCATATGCTTGTACATGGCAGCACGGAAAATAATTTAGTGAATGTGAGGAAAAGCAGAAAGAGAGAGAGAGAGAGAAGATGGTACTCGAGTAATCAAAATCGTGATCGCAGTTCATCTGTCGTTACACAGTGCGGTTAACCGGAGGAATAATCCGACGTGTTGAGGTCTAATAGGAAGTGTGTGCCATAATTGGTAGCACGAACTCCCAACTAGAGACGTTCTAGTTGAAGTGATATATAGGAGGACTTATGCTAAGTACACGTTTTACTCAGCGTAATAAGCTTGGAATAGCTTTCATTTCATGTCTGAAGGCAAATGCTAATTAGTTTTGATTTGAGCTTGGAGATATTATCAGAAACGCGTCATCCGGTCCGAGGGACCGGCGTCAGATCTGGTGGACGAAAGGGATCAGGAATGATTCCGATCACGGAACTGCTCTTTTCATCCTCTTGTATAACCTGACATTTTCGTAATATCTTGTGCATAATTTGACCACGGAGCAAAGATCACACCATGGCTGAGACGGGATTCGGTTCCAGCGTGACGTGTAACAGGGACAGAAAAAAAAAAGAGGACAGAATTTTATTCGCAAAATAAATACGTACGATAGTCCCGTTTTTATCTTTTATCAGATATAATTCTAGACTGTGATCGGTCGGGAAAAAAAAAAAAAGCTTTAAAAATTGTATATAATCACTGAAATGGTGAAGGATGTTGTAATGTTTACAGTATGTAACGTTTACGGAAGGAGTCTCCAGTGTCAGCGCTTTGTAACAGTCGCAGGTAAAGATGTAACTTTAAGCTTTCTGACATCTTCAGGACTTGGCATTTTTTAAAGGTCCTTGGGTGGAAAAAAAAAAGTCGAGAACTCCTAACGTAAAGCTAATAAACACAGAAAAATAAAAACATACGAAATATATACATTTACTGTATATAAATATAAATAAATTATATAACAATATTCAAAAAGTCACACAATTTAGATCAACCTTGATGAGAGTAATCCAGGATGTGAACTGACCTGGGAAATTAAAAAAACAAAAACATTAAAAATACCTGAAAAAACTTCAATACCTGTGCCATTACTCCCAATGACCTTCAATGATGGTGACATTAGGAGGGTATTAAAGGCTCTCTACCTATCCACAGACCCATAATGTGCATTTTATATTGTTTTCAACAACCAGTGCATCCTTGTACGTGAATCTTGAGCGAATATAAAACGTTGAGTGACTTTACTGTGATTACAATCTCTCCTTCTTGCTTCTCATTTATTAGTAATCAAACTTTTGCTGCGACGGGAATAATTTAAAACTCGTTTAAAAAAGAAAAACAACCCACAAGCAGCGGGATTACACAGCTGACCGGGCGCACTGTTATGGTAGCGTTTGCACCAAACATTGACGCTCACTCCATGGATGCTCATAACGTTGGATCAGAAGAAGAAGAAAGAACACACCCCCCCCCCCCACCCCCACCCCCTCCCACACAGATTTTCTACCAGGAGTCCAGTTTAGGACACACACTGTAAACCGTTTATGATTAAGTCTTCCCTTCTATACACAGCCAAAAAAAAAAAAAAAACCCTCCTCCCCGCAGAAAAAAAAAAGAACAGACCGAGTGAGTCGAGTGAAAAAGGAAAGAGAGCAGACTCTGAAATTTCCACTTTAGTAAATAAAATATAAAAGGATTAAATTGTGCCATATGTTGAGTTACTATCATGTCCATGCTCTTTTGCACTTGAGTGTCCACGCTTGCGTTAAAATTTTACTCTTACTGCTTTCCAAAATTGGAATGATTCCAGCTAGATGCTGGAAAATTGCAGCAATCTTTTAAACTTCACTTAATCTCAGGGTTCAGAGAGCTCTGAGCAATACTCGACTGTAGGAGGGAAGCTTTTCTCCCGGTTATATATATATATATATATATCATATCATATATATCATATATATATATATATATATAAGACTGACGGGGATTTTGTGTCATGAATCTACACAAAATAACCCATAATATTGAAGTGTGGTGGGTGGGGGAGGGGCTGTGTGTGTGTGGGGGGGGGGGGGCGGTGACGACGACTGTAAAATGCACGGATACCCTGCAGTGAAGCACGGTGATGGTAGCATCTTGTCGAGCCTGAAGCATCCTTATGTCGTTAGGATAATTTGCCATCTGAAGGTAAGATCGTTTGTATTGTCATTTGTCTTTCTTCATCGTTTCCGATCGAACACGTTGAGGACGTTTAAATGAGTCTAATGAATCGACCGTAGACGTGCTAAGCATGTGTTCCAGCTCACGCGCTGACTAACAAGGCCATATTTCGATTTAGAGAACATTTGCTGTGTGTATATAATTCATCTGTGTATTTAACCAGGCATTTATTAAGCTGCGGTGGTTAGAAGTGGGATTTATCACCCTATAGTGTATAAAACAGTATGCTAATTGCTCTCAGGTAGTGTTTTAATATTTAACTTTCAAACAGTAACCGTTTTTTTTTCCCCCTGTGTGATCACAAATAATTCATACAAAGTAGGCTGAGGATGAACACAGCACCGATTTTAGCTCTGCAGATGGTTTTGCACCTCGACGGTGGTGAAGAAGTCGATCACGCATGTCCTTGTTTGTGAAATCCACACAGGGTGCATTTCAACTGGAAGACACTTTTTATCCAAAGCGACAGTGTTTCTGGCAGTCCTACACGCTCTCTGCGGATACCAGAGTGCTGGGGGATTCTGATTGGTCGGAAGGTGTTGATTAAGTTTTCTATAACAGCAGCTCTGACAGTACTGCAGGTTTATATTAATGTGCTCGTTCTATTACGTTATGGTTTCTATAGTAACGGCTCATTCACAGGGACTCGTACTGAGGACGATTGTCAACTGTGACTAACACATCATAATGTAATCGAAAATAGAACAAGAAAAAGAAATGCTTTCTCGCCGGATAAAAGAGTCTTGATTTGAACAAACTGTAAACAGAGCTGTTCGGGAGCTGAAAGAGTCGACTCGTCGGTCAAGTGAGTCGAATGAACCGACTCGCTGAAAAGAGATAGAATTCCCATCACAATTACATGAGAACGTTTGAAAATATGAAATGGATTATTGTTAGTTTGGGATGTAACATGATATATAACAGAATATTATGTTGATTGTTTCACCTGGAGGAATTCCTTTTCCATTTTATTCTTAATAAATAAACTGATTCTAATTCATCTTTCCACATCCTTCATGCTCATGTTCACCTGCATATGACTCATACGTGTGAGTGAAACTGTCAGCTGCTAATAAGCGTATCGAGCCATGCACTTTGATCACACCTGCCAGAAAGCTTTTCTCAGCCTTGATAAAAATTTTGGCCCCTTGCAGCGCCGTGTAATCAGGGAGCTGTAAATCGGAGTTAATAAAGGTGCTGCGGGATTCTAGTAAGGCAGGCGATTACCTAGTCTTCGCATTAGCTTAGGTATGGGTCCTGTGTTTCCGCTTCATTCACTGCACTCGTAATTGCTGTATTTTACAGCAAGTCAGTCTCTACAAGAGCTCCAGAGCATGAATGTCAGCGAGGCTCATTAGATGTGTAAGAACACTTGCAAAGCTCCTTCTAGCAAGTTGGAGAAAAACTTCAAATGGTGTGCTTTATCATACAATGGTGTGCTTTATCATACAATATCGTACTATTTTACCATATCGTGATGGTAAGATAGTACCTCTTAACAGGAACGAACACCCAAGCTAACCGTAAAACCGCACAGATCATAGCAAAGTAACTTGAGCTCTTGCAGTTGAAACTGGACCTAGTTTATTTCGAATTTTTTTAAAATGAAGAGAACTATCGTGTCTGGAAGCCTGAAAAGAAAAAGAAAACAAGAAGAAGAAGAAGAAAAGAGGGAGCAGAACTGTGGTGGAGATGATCTATTAAGAAAATAATAAAGGATTACAATAGGCATTAGGCTGAGGCTAGCAATGAGTTGGCGCTTATTTTGGAGCATGTAATGCTAATTATTTATCTAGCTGCCTTGGTAGAATCCATCCATCCATCCATCCATCTTCTATACCACTTATCCTTTTCAGGGTCACGGGGAAACTGGAGCCTATCCCAGGGGGCATGGGGCACAAGGCGGGGTACACCCATACAATCCATCGCAGGGCACACTCACATTCACTCACGCATTCATACACTACGGACTCTTTGGACATGCCAATCAGCCTACCATGCATGTCTTTGGACTGGGGGAGGAAACCGGAGTACCCGGAGGAAACCCCCGCAGCACGGGGAGAACATGCAAACTCCGCACACACAGGGAGACGGTGGGAATCGAACCCCCGACCCTGGACCCTGGAGGTGTGAGGCGAACGTGCTAACCACTAAGCCACCGTGCGCCCAGCTTGGTAGAATTTGTCATTTTATATATTTTAGTTGTTTTTAATTGTAACCTATAAATAATAAAGCTGCTAGTACACCTCGATTTCTATTACCACGAATTACTGGTCAAAAATGGTTGAGAAAGCGATCATGGAGAATTCTTCCTGTCTCCCACCTACAGTAGGTTCAAGGATAAGCAATTAAACCAAAATCAGAGAGCAACTTTATTACAAAGGTAAACCTACACAATACAGAAGAACGAACGCTGAAGAGTGGACCATAATGCATGATCTTAAAAACCACAAATTGCCCCTTCTAATTGGCTAATTCTAATTGTCTTATTCATTTGGCCGAAGTTCAAAAGGCGAGTTAATGGCTTCCTGTTAGAGTTAGCATTATCTGTCAGTGCTCTAATGCATCAATGCTAATTGCTATCTTTGAGAATGTACTTAGGAAAGCCTGTAATAAATAAAGATTTAAAATTCCCCCCCAAAAAAAACAAAACAAAACAAAACATCAAAAATAACACACTGACATTTTGCACAATGCACACTGAACACACTGACATTTTGCATCAAACACTGCACAATGCTTGATGACGCCACAAAAGCCAGGAACAAGCTTTCCAAGGAAATAATTAGCTTTTTACCTGAACACATAAGTGGCCTTTATAGTTTGTTTAGTCCTCGCCGAATCTTCAGACCTGCGATAAAAAGCCTCGCCTCAGGTTTAAGTGATAACGGCAGCACTGCTAGACCATAAAGCCACATGCTCCGAGTCGCTAATCACAGCCATTCATCACCACCCTGCTCATTTCCCAGCGTCCCGAGCTGTGCTCTCCCCTGGCCATTTTTAAGAGAGCGGCCATATTGGGGCACCGGATGGCATTTGGCAGTCAAGCACTGACAGGCTTATATATTTCGCAGGAGCGTGCTAGCTTCCAGCCATTTACACGCAGGTACAATTTAGCAGAAAGGGGGCTGGTGAGGAAACGGACGATGGGAAACAAGAAACAGAACTGTTTTGCTTTGTTATAAAGAAAAGAACACAAAAGAAGTGCAAATCCCTCAGCCAAGAATTGACACTAAATAACTCCACAAAGCCGAGTGATGAGACGTTATTTAATAAACCGTGTTAAACTGGTGGCTATAAGCTTCCATTCCTTAGCCTTATATTAGCCTTCGAGCTCAATTACCAAACGAAAAAGCAAACTTTAGCCATCAAACACATTTAAACTGATCAAGACTTCTTGAGATGTCCTGATTTACTCTGGTTATTTGAGGAATACCTCAAGGCTCGGTACTAGGACCGTTTATTAAAAACTCCTACATGCTTTTCTTTGCCAAAAATTAGCATGAATTTCTACTTTGAACCATTTCTGGTAGGAAAACAGTTTGTTATAGGGTTCTATAAAGAAGTATTAGAACCTTAAAGGATAACAATTAACAAATCATTACTTGTACAGTAGACAACTTTCCAGTGAGCCGTTTTCAACGAGACGTTTCGGATAAGAGTCTTTTGTAATAGTGATCATGTAGTGAGTTTTTTTCTCTCCAAAAAGTAGTCTTTTTAAAAAGCATTTCTTTATAAGAGGTGAACCGTCTGTGTTTTTCTCCCCCCCGCCCCCTTCTTATAATATTCATCACGTGTTCTGGAGGATCTAGCGCTCGTCTCGTGTTAGCTGTTGCCCTTTGGTTGGTAGAGAACTAGCTGTTCAATAGGAATAATTTTGTAAAAAGCTCCCACAATAAACATGATTCACACGTTCTTCCCATAGGTTTTTATTACATGTTTAAATCGAGTAGATGGAAAGAAAAAAAAAAAAACAGCTTTTCAGGCTAAATTGCTGAGAATGTCATGGCCGTGCTGTTTCCTATACAGCCTTTCCATCCTGCAGGCTGATATACACAGGGCGTTTTGTGCCATGTCAGTGTTTTTATAAGCGAACCTCAACCCTTAGCGCTATAGGAGAATGCGTGTTGCATGCAGCAAAATGAATAAATGAATCTGAGAGTCTGACGGGTGAAAGAGAACAGAAAAGCACGCTCTCCGTGACGTCTATCGCTTTTTAAATCGCGCGAATCAGCCGAATTAAAACTCTAACTCAAACGTGGCTTCTGAACGAGTCCATAAATTTCCCTATTTTTTTTCCCTCCTGCTTCAGTAAGTGCTTTTTCCTCGTCAGGGTCGTGATGGATGCGACGGGTTTAACGATGCTTTGAGGAATCAGTGTTTAACGAGAGGACTGGGCTTGTTCCTCACAGGTGGGAATACAACCTGGATGCGTTCATCACACATCACCAAACATACGTTCACACACTCATTCACACCATTAATGTAGCCAATCCATCTCCTGGCATGTTTCTGGGAGGTGAAAGGAAACCGGAGAACCCAGAGGAAACCCACGTGGACATGATGATCGAACCCTGGAGCTTTGACGCAGCAACTCGACGCTACCCAGTGCCTAATTTGCCCGACCGTTTATTCAATTACACATTAATCCGTTAAACATATTATTATTATTATTTTTTGATCATGCTAGTTCTTTAGCCTCAGGCAAAAGTGCTTACACCATTCCCGAAACCTTAATATTTGCTCTGCATCATAATTAAAAACCTTCTGTTTTGTATTCAATGTATTTATCCACCTTCCTCTGCTCATTACTCGTAACCATCGCTGTGAGAACCTCCAGCGGCGCGGCGCGGCGTGGCGCGGCGCGGCGCGTCTTCTCCTCGTCGTATCGGTGAATAGAATTCTTTTACCACTTAGCCATCCTTGAATGTTTTTGCTACAAAGCTAGTTCCTGGTAAACTTGTAGCAGTAAAGTGCACTCGCGGTTCTCAGATGTGACGATTTTCACCTCCGTCGTTGTGCCAATAGAAGCACAAACCACTTGAACTGATATAAAAAGGAAGAGTGGGAGGGGAAGAAAAAATGACACAAATAACCACGAAGTCGTGGCAGAGTTGGAAAGAAAAGATGAGTTATACTACTGCGCTGTGACTAACTTGTTTCTCGGATGTTCCACAACATTAAATGTTACTATAAATGTAACGTCAGGATAAATAAATGTCTTCTTACAGGAAACATCCGCAGGTTTTTATAGGAAAGTAATGAAACTTCGGGTGTGGTAAGAGTAACGCCGCTTCATCACTCCGTTGTCGATTATTTCCCGATTAAAACGTGCTGTTTTCAACATGTTTAGGGCTTGGGGCGTGGTCAACCATACTGGGCGGGGTTAGGGGTTACACTCAAAAGCTTGTTCCGCAGGAACTGTAAGTCTGATCGAGCTGAAATTTGGTGAACTGCGTTGTTGTGATGTTCTCTAAGTGGATTTCTCATGAAGTCTGGGTTACTAACAGCTTTTCCAACATAGCGCTACCTTCACGGAACTGCTAGCATGCTACGTACAGAAACTTGTCCAGAACCGGCCACAAACATGGAGGAGATTCTGTAGCTACACAAGCACCAGTTGAAATAAACATTTTTGTTGCCTCCTTCATTTTTCCAAGACCTGCTTTAATTTTGGCTCTCCGTATTAGCATCTACCCACGTTAGCCTGGCGTCTTGCTGACGATGCCCAGTTCGGTGCAGCCGTATTTACTCTGGCACTGACTCACAGAGCTGCATCTCCGCTGCCGATTAATGAGAGCGTGAGTGATGGAAGCAGCTGCCCTATGGAGTGATGAATCAACCGCGCTGGAGAGGGAATTAGCCCCATAGCCTCTCATCATTGTCAGGTGGATAAGGGAGCTCTATTTAGACTCCGGTGCCTTGCGCTCCATCTCAGGTTTATTTAATTGGATCTTTATTTCCTTCTTTATTAGTTTAGCCATGAGGCACGTTTCGGAGGAGCCCACCGGGAGCCGATCGTGACAATGTTGGAAATAAACACGGCTCAGAGATTGATTGAGAAAATGCTTCGAAGAAATAAACGAGACCTAGATAGCTGATAACGTCGTTACATAATCACCACGTAAGGCCGACGGACCCCGTATACGTATCACGCAGGAGTTTATGGCGAGATAGTTCATGTTTCGTGTTTAAGTAAAGTTAAATCTCGTAATCGTTGGCAAATTGCTGTGGCGCAAAGAGGAATAAAGCACTACGGAACCTTTACTCTTTCCCTCTTGCTCCTGTCTTCATTCTTCTTCCCTCCCTTCGTTGTTAATTCAGTCAGCGTGAATCAAACCTTCTCACAGCAGAGTAAAAGGCCCTGAAAGCAGAGCTAAATGTGGACCTGTAGCATTAATGATCTTACCTTTACCTTCATCTTAGAAGTAAAAAAAAAAAATAAAATAAAAGCAAAAGCACTCATGTAGAAAATCAGAAGGAAATAAGGGCCTAGCGGCGACCTGTCCGGCCCCCCTGCGGAGCTGAGGCAGTTACGGAGCTCATTTTAGACACTTTTACATCGTGTTGTGACGCTCGGGTGTTTTATCAGAATCAGAGAGCGAGGAATAAAGCCACAACATGACACTTTCCTAGCAGGGAGCTTTGGGGAGGGTTAAGGGTTTACAGGCTTCAGTCTCACTATTATTAGGGACTTTAATCTGAGCTGTAGAGGACAACTGGTACAGTTGTAACTTTTTTGTTTTTTATTTGAGTTAAATTACTCGATGATGATTTCAGTGACGGACTAAACACTTCCCACCTAACATCATGAACGCCGGCGTTCTATCAAGCGCCGGCAGATTGATATCATCAATGAGCGCTGTACAATTTCACCGAAACCCTAAAACGAACAGCTGAACCATCACATTTCAAACTCGACAGCGGTCTTCGTTGTAAGAGCACGCAAAAAAAAAAAAAATGCTGTAAAATGACACGCACGTCAGGAAAATCAACGCTACGTACGTTACTCCGTCTGATATACGGTAGCTCTGACGGTGGCGTGGAAATTCTGAAGTAATTAAGCAACAACGTTGGATTTCTTCGACACACAATGCAGAACGATCGCGCGTTTAAACACGTACTGTAAAATCATTACCCTTTTTATTTGTTGTCGTCGCAGTCACCATGTTTACGGTAAGGTATATGGTATAAATTAGCGCGTGGGTCTTGTTTTCTGCCCCATTTCGCTGCTCAGACTGAGATCCTCCGAAGCGAGACTCTGTGGAATTATAACAGGTGTTACAGGAGGTCACACGCTTGATTTCTCACAATCATGCCCACAGACTTAGCACGCGTGAACTCGGAAGTGGAGACAGTGGAGAGAAGAGATAAGTTCGTTTTTTAAACATGAAAACATAGTATTACTTCCAGGTTCATTTATTTACGGCGCAAAATGGGTTTTCCCACATGTATCTCCAGCTAGCGTGAACAAATGCCACTGATATTTTCCCATAAATGAGCAGAGAGAATGAATTATGTGCAGTATATGCATGTAAAGAAGTCATAGTTGCATGTCTGAACTACTACGCATCAGCAAATTTGACTCTAGATTTAAGACTCTACCAAGTGCCACTATAATGAAATATTAAACCTCCCTCTCCCTCTCTTTCCCTCCCTCTCCCTTTCTCCTTCTGTCGAGCTACACATGATATTATGGAGATGCCGGTGATCCTGACTGTTTCTGCTCTCCGGACCTGCCTGATCCATCTGGATGCCTTACGTCTGGATGGAGCTCTCATCAACTGGAGGATACAGCCTGGAGATCGCTGAGGACGGTACCGCTTGAAGTACCGTGAAATGGTTTTGGACCGCAATTCCACATGGACGTTCTCGCTGTGGTCGCTGGGACGACGGTTGCTGCGATGTCCTTGGGAATGCAATTACCACATGCAGTTTTACGCTCAGGTCTCTGTTAGTGAACAGTGGACAAACAGACTTCATATAAAAACCATAATGAACGTTCTTTTACTCTCACACTATCCGGTGTGACCCAGATGAGGACGGGTTCCCTTCTGAGTCTGGTTCCTCTCAAGGTTTCTTCCTCATATCATCTCAGGGAGTTTTTCCTAATCACCGGCTCACTCAATAGGGATAAATTCACACGCTTAAAATCCCTATCCTGTGTTTATACGTTTCTGTAAAGCTGCTTTGAGACAATGTCCATTGTTAAAAGCTCTATACAAATAAAATGTAATTGAATTAAGCATGTAACAGGTTATATTAACAGTTATGCTATTACAGGGGAAACGTTATATTTTCCGAGTGCTTGGTCAGCTTATCCTTCATACCAGGAATGACTTTTACAAGCTTTAATTCTTCCCCATGGATACGAACGAAGAATCCTCAACAGCTCGGAATGTTTAAAGGGTGAACAGACAGAATAGCAGATAGAACCTCAAGGCCATGAAATGATTGTTGTCAGTTTCGTCCCCCTTTCTACTCAAAATATCCGAATAACCACTGGAGCTGACCAGAATGTTCCTGATTGTTCAACTCGAACAGAAACAGAGGCGTTGTAGTATGAGGAAAGGCTTCAAAATCAAAACCCTGATCGAAGTGATGAATCGATTTATTTCACCAAAACCCAACATCCAGACTTCTCTTCATGTCTGCGTGCCGAGAACACACTCTTCCTACACACACTATACTGTATAACGACGTCAGCCATCTACAGTACACTGTGAATAAACAGCACGCTGTGCTGGCTCCAGATGGTAAAGCCCGTGGCCTGCTGTAATGCACTAAAGGAAGGTGTGTTTCTTGATTAGATTACGCAGTAGGAACATCACTTAAACCTTGCATCATGTCCTGAGCACTAATTTAATCTTAAAGTACGCTGGAGGATTTATTGAAACAGAATCAACACTCACTCCAGGCGCCACCAGGATCTCGTATTAAAGGTAACTTGAATGGAGTAGTATTATTTATTTGATTAGCGTTGAGTGAATACACTTTCCACTGAAGGTGCTGCTTTGGTAGTCTCACGGTGCTCCACACCACCGGATGTATATGAATCTTGTATATGTATAAGAATCTTATAATCCATCCATCCATCCATCCATCCATCTTCTATACCGCTTATCCTTTTCAGGGTCACGGGGAACCTGGAGCCTATCCCAGGGAGCATCGGGCACAAGGCGGGGTACACCCTGGACAGGGTGCCGGTCCATCGCAGGGCGATCTTATAATCTTGTAATGTAAAATAATTAATTCTTAGGTATGATATGAACGATGTGAAATATTAGCTTGAAAAACCCAGCGTTGCTGAGATACAAACATCATCAGGACGTCATCAGGATCGCTTCGGTTGCTAACGAACCCAAATCTTCCTCATCGTCACGTCTTTCCTTTTCAATACTCCTTTACGCTTCCACCTTGTATCAAGAGAGGATCAAACCCCCCCCCCCCCCCCAAAATCAGCCAATCAGCCAAACTTAAAGCACAACGAGCACTGATTCACGCTCGAGCGAACGTTTTATTCGTATTCATAAAGATGCAATAAAACACACAAGCGATCTGTGATGAGCTCAGATCACGCTCGTCCTCCAGTACAGAGGAAAAGATAGCGCCGGGTTCTTACTGTAAGCTGCTTCCTGCCTGTGTGTGTGTGTGTGTGTGTGTGTGTGTGTATGTGGTTTTTTTTGGAAAGGATTTCTCACAGACGAGGCCAGATGCCCAACGCCTGGCAGGGATTAAGCGCTGACACAAATTCGCTTCATGTTCGAGCAGCAGAAGGCACGCTGGCAGACAGCGCGGCTCGTGTTGCAACAGTTTCACAAAGTTCTCAACTAATGAGGCATCGTACAGTACGCATGTGGGATCGAACATGCTCACACACACACACACACACACACTCCTTAACAGTAAGACAAAATGCACGTTTCTCGTATCTCACGAATGCAATTATCACCTGAAAGCGCAGCTGAAGACACGTCTGAAACCTCTTTACTGAAGACACTCCAGTGAACAGCATCAGCACGTCAGAGCACAGATTTAGATGTTTGTTTTCATCACCTGCTGCTACAGTAGATACCTACACCTACCGTGACAGCTCGCGGTTTTAGCGAGCTCTCAGACATCTCTGCTGGAGTTTTATTTATCAACCAAATTCCAGTCATATCGTTCGTTCGTTCGTCTTCAGGAAGCGATTTATCCTGGTCAGGGTCGAGGTGGATCTGGAGTCTATCCCAGGACCACTGGGTGTGAAGCACAAATATATCCTGGATGCACCAAGAGGTGCCAGTCCATCAAATCTTACAACACACACATTTAATGCAATTTATAGTCATCAAGCCATTTCCTGGCATGTTTTTAGGAGGTGGGAAGAAACCGGAGAACCCAGATGAACCCGGAGGAAACCATCAAGAAGATAGAGAACATGCAAAAGTCTACACGTAATGTAAGTGGAGCTTAGGATCGAACCCAGAACTCTGGAGGTGTGAGGCAGCGGCGATATCCATGCAGCCTAGTGTCAACTCGTGCCAAAAAAAAAGCATATCACATTTAATATATAACAAATAACAATTTTAAACTTGAAATAATGAACTAGGAATAATTGAAAAATGATTGATTACAGACGTCGTTTCCAGTGCTGCGCCTTCCCAAGTGCACAAGAGGAAAAGGAACGCGCCCTACCTGTTCACTTCCTCCCTTTCATCAGAGCCCCATGTGAAAAAGACAAGCTGGACGCAGACGACGGTTTGGCTCCAGGAGATTCCTCGCGACGTCCTCGTCCTCGTCCTCGTCCTCGTGTATTTCTGTGTATCACGCTCACAGGGTGAGAGGAACGATGAGAGGTGAAGAGAAAATCAGAGAGAGAGAAGCTCTGCCTGCTTTCCAGTGGTTCTGTTTGCTCTGCGTTACCATCTAGTCACACCCCTGTCTCCTTCTCGCTCTCCTTCTCAATCTCTATCTCTCTCTCTCTCGCACACCCTCTCTCGCACTCGCTCGCTCTCTCTCGCACACGCTCTCTCTCTGTCTGATTCTTTTTATCCGCTCTGTTCTGTTCACCAGCGCTTTATTGACACACATGTTCATGCATGTAAATTATTCCCAAACCAAATATCAAACCATGTAGAGTTTTCCTATCAGACACAGCTCCAGGAAGAACCCTTTATGAACACTAAGCAGCCTTAATTTTCCAAGGAACCCTTAAAGAACCCTTGAAGAACCCTTAGAGAACCTTTAAAGAGTCAATTACCAATTACAAATAGCTAAACCTCCAGACTGGTTCTAGATATTAAGAAGAAAGCAATAATTTGGAGTTTGTACCATACACTTACCCAATTGCTTTGCAAACTCTTAGAAAAAAAGGTTCTTCAAGGGTTCTTATTTGGTAATCAAGGGTTCTTAGGGCTCTACATAGAACATTTAAGGGTTCTCCCAGAGCACCAAGCAAAGAATCCTTCTAAATTTGTTCATACACAGGGTAACGGTTCTTAAATTCCAGGCAAGTAATGGTTAACACTGTTGTATGCTTCTACATGGAGAACCTTGACGGGTTCCCCCAGAGAAACAACTGGAGAACGTATTATAATTAGTTCATACATCCTCAAGAACGGGTTCTTAAAGGGTTCCTCGGATAATTCAGTAGACTTCTTAATTCTACTCTGAACCCTTTAGGATAGGGAAAGACTGCTGTAGGGTTCTATACAGATCCATGAAGATTCTAAATTTGTTCCTACATACACTATTAGAGGTAAAAGGGGGTGGGGGGGGGGGTGTCTAAAGCATTAAAGGGTTAAAGGTTTCATTGGACAATTCAGTGTTCTTTATTTCCAAAAAGGGTATGACTTTGAGCTCTTTCAGGTACGTAGGGAAACACTGGTATAGGGTTCCATCTACATCACTCAAGGGTTCCGCCAGAGGGACAACCAAAAGTCTCTTAACGGTACTGCATTTGATAACATTTGATAATTCATACTTAAGGGTTCTTCTTTCAAAAAAATGATTCTGTCCCTTTCTGAAGCCTTTCTTATAGGGGAAGGGAGCCACTTGGTTGTAGGGTTCTACTGTAGATAGAACGTTTAAAGGGGATTCCAAAGGAAAAACCAAAAGATCCTTAACAGTTCAGCATGTATTCATAAATACACTGATAGAAAAGAGAACTGTTTAAGGGTACATCTCGGTTATTAACGGTTCCTAGCTTCCAAAACCGTGTTCTCTGCGGAACTCTTCCTCACAGAGAAACACCTTGTTGTATAGTTCTACCCCAAACCGTTAAGGGTTCCTCCAGAACCATGACTCTAAACGTAATGTTCTCAAAACAAACAGGACAGCGAGCGATGACGTCATCTTCACATGACGTCTTCTTGTTCAGGGAAAGATAATGAGTTCCGTCTCGCAATGTTCCTCATGCTAACTGAGGTTATTTCGAGCATAGCGTGCGCTTGAGTGCAAAAGTTTGCGTCCCCTCTACAAGTCATTTCATGTTTTCTGATTGGAAACCTATTACACCCTACAGCGTAAATATCCCAAGCTCAAAAGTTTGCATCTCTGTTAATATGCTCTCGTTAAATTTCCCAAATTCGCCCCCATTAAAGCGTCTAATGACACAATACAGAAAGTTTAAGGCATGAGCAGTTCAATCAGGCTCGCACTTAAATTAGTTTCCTGTGAGCAATTGAGTTAAGAATCAATGAGAATCAGGAAAAAAAACCAACAACAGCAACAACAAAAACACCGTCTCAAAAGCCCTAATCCAGAAGATATTGATCTTTCACAGAGCTGGAGAAGAGACTATAAAGATATATGTCTTGGGAGACATTATAGCACGAGCAAAGAGTGAAAAGTAAACAACAAATGAGACAAGAATAAGTCCTTAGAGGCAAGCGTAATGAAAATCCGCATGATATCACATTCGTGTCAGCGGAATCGCATACCGAGATATTAATGTAAAATTTAAATCTCAAAGAATTCTTTTATGATTTGTGACGGCAATCGTAAAAATATAAATATCCAAATGGATCAACATGGAAACAAGGAGCAGGTGAGCATAATCATGAGCACAAACCAATGACAGGACAGCGGGGGTGGAGCCAGGATTCAATCAGAAACCAAAACGAGCACATGGAGCTTGTTGTCACGGGAACCGTGACAGTGAAAAAGTCTCACACACTAACACCCGGCAAGTTTTCCCAGACTACCTCACAATTATATTATTAAGCTAGCCACTTTCTTTACATCTCACTCTCTGACTTTTGCACTATCTCTGACTTTCTGTGTCTTACTCCAGCTTAAGCCCTCATTAATCAGCCAATCAGGCTTTCCAGAGAAAGTCTCTTATTAAGCAGCTCATCAGCGGGAAGAAACATGTGCGTGTTCTGTATTACATTAGCATTCGCTCGCTCTCGCTCGTTATTACATTTCTGATTATCGACGTGAAGCTTCGTCGGCTTTTTACCGTAACGTGACGTGATGTAAATGAAACTTTAACGTTCGGGACGTCTGTATATTGTAGACATTGTTCTTGATTAAATAAAGAAATAAATAAATAAATGAAAAACCATCACGCTCATCTTCATGTATTAACAAAATCGGCCGCATATCAAAGTCACACAGGGCGCTAGAGTGAAAAAAAAAAAAAAAAAGGAGAGGAGAAATAATGACGACTATTAATCTTTCCTAAATGTATTCGAAACCCCCGAACCGCATTATAATAAGCTGAATTTTCCGAGATGTGAGGCGTCCTGTCGGATCGGACGCGACCCGTGAAAAATAACGTGCGCTCGTTTCCCGGAGAATTGTTTATTTGACCGTTTCGGCTCTGCGTGATTCCTCATCAGCGCCGTGGGGAAAGTTAGCGTGCGCAGATTGCAGAAAATGAGCTCCTGAGCGGGAGAGAGAGCGAGCACAGCAGGCGACGTGGCTCGCTTCGACACTCGAATCCTCTCGGGTACGGTGGTATTTATGGCGCGGTGTTTAGAAAACAGCAATTAAAAGCGCCTGTCGGGATTCGGGAGGAGATTCGGACGCGGCGTCGCGATCACGCGGGTTTGAAGGCAGGTTAGATGAAGAAAGATAAAGTTTCGTTCATGCTCTTATTGTGAGGAAGCGAAACAAAACATTACGCTAATCTTTAACCGTCGCCGCGTTTTTACTTTTTACAACTCATTTTCACGGCAAACGCTAGCTAGGCCGGAAATAAATAAACGTCTGTAGACGATGCTAGGCGAGTGAAAAGCAGTTTACTTACAACTGTACAAATGCGTAGTAGCTATCTAATTCAGTTAGCTAACCTTGTAAATAACGTGCCTCGTAGCGTAATCGTGTGATTAATACTATGGGAGGTGAATTATTTCGGTATCGAGATCGCGGAATACCAAAAAAAAATAATTTAAAAAATCGTATAAATGCATCACTACGAAGGAAGGGTGGGGGAGGGGGTGGGGGAGGAGGGGTGTTGGTGTCGATTCGGATTAATCCTGATAATCAGACGTAAACAGGGCTGAGATAAACAGAAAACAATACAGAACAAGCTGTGACCGTCGAATGACAAATAAAAATGACATTTATTTATTTATTTATTTAGACCATCTGTAATCATTAGCGGGCTTATTTTCCGCGCATGCGCTTGTATGTGTGTGTGTGTGTGTGTGCGTGTGTGTGCGTGTGGGTCTATGTTTAACAATTAGCATTAACAGGTTGAGAGTGTTTTGCCGAACAATGCGGTTTGAGAGTCTTGTCAGAAGCCCAGCTGCTGTTTTCAGCGACACACACACACACACACACACACACACACACACACACACACACGAGAGCCAGCTTGAGCAGTGGCAGTGGGCGTGAGGCTTTTCCACTTCCTCGGTGAAACAGCCTGAGCAATTGAAACAGTCAGTCAAGAAATTTGCTCAGGCTACAGACCTGCATTACCGCTCGACTCCCATAAGACACGACGCAACAGCTTGCAGCACTGAAATAATTTGGAAGGTTGCGGCAAGGAGCGGCTGGTCAAAGAGCCAGCGTGGGCGGTAGATATGCTGTGAGGAAATCTGGGAAAATAGCCTGCTCAGAAATACTGAAGTAGTTTTGAAAAAATACAATCTTTTACAGTAAAAAAAAAGCGCCATGCTTCCATATCAGGGCACAGGTAGGCTTCAACTAGCATGAACTGGGTTTTCTTTGTTGCCTGGAAGCCTAAAAGACTAGGCTAAAAAGTGAGAGCTAACAATATTTAATAACGTAAGGCGAGCTAGTTAGCTTAGCTACGTAGTAACATAGTTAGCTATCGCATTTGACCTTAGTTGGGTAACAAAACATGGGACTGGACAACACACTGGAGCTTACTAACTGACTAGGCCAAAGACTGAGAGCTAACATTATACAATAGCACCTGGCAAGCTAGTTAGCTACTTAAGCACATTCATTACTGAGTGACTTAGAGAAATTTTATAATTATATAAGCGTAGTTTCATCTTACGCTGTCAAATACGACCTCTCAATATCGTTAAATGTGTACACAGACATCACAAATTAAAAAATAAAGCTGGGAAGGAAGCAGCGGAGGTCGTTGGCGCCTCTGGTGAGTGTACAGTACGTAGCTAGGACAGTTAGCTCGCTAATCTAATCTGAGAATGAAGCCAGTACGAAGCCGAGCGTGTTACGTAAATAAAACAACCGGTTTTTACACCGTTTAGCGCGTTATTTGAATCGTGTTTAACTCGTTATCATTCGATGATAGTCCCGTGACAAGCGACATCAGTAACGGTCAGTACACACCCACACGTGACTCGTCGCCTGCTCACGTGAACGTACCGGAGGGTAACACTCGGAGACGTCTGAAAAGATACGAAGGTTGCGTTTGTTCAAATTCATACAGGTGTTTATCACGTGCATAATCTTCTTCTGCATTGTACTTCCTGCTTTCTTACGCGTGTTTTTCTGTGGTAGAGCGCGTCGTAGCTTGAGTTTTGTACGCATTCTTCATTGGGAACTTGACACTCACACTTTAATAATGATTTAACTTGTCCTGCACTGTGAACTGCCCTTAGCTCCAACCTACTGGGATATTTTAAGACACATGGTATGATATAATTGCCACGTGCAAACTGCCCCATAGGGGTAATAACGCACCTGAATTCTAATAACATCGTGCTAAAAGGTAATGACCGTAATTATGAAATGTCTCAAGAGCAGAACAGCTTCTATCTATAGTTATATTCATGATGATATTAATAGAATAGTAAAAAAATAATAACGAGTCCTTTCGGCTCAGCGCTCGAGACAAGATAGCAGAGTGAATCATGTTTCAGGTGTAACAAAGCAGACCCGAATGGGAATAATGAAAAATAATGAGCTTATGATACATATCCAGTGATCCTGAAGCCATTTTGCCAGCTTTATGGATGATAATCAGCAACAACAGCAAAAAAAAAAAAAAAAAAAAAGGGACTTTTATCTTTAGCTTGAAAACATCATTCACAAAACAAATAAATAAACAAACAAACAAATAAATAAAGAATGAAATATCGCTCCTGCCTGAGGGAAAGACCCGGTTCAGGTTCTTGTGTACTGAATGACAAGGCCAGATTTTGTTTAGAACTGAGACCTGTATTCTCGAGCCACGCACATAAGAGGATGACATTTATGGAGAACGAAGGCTTTATAGACAGAACTGAATTCATAACACGTCACATAATAAATGATACAAGAAGTGAATCGCGTCAGATAGGCAACGTCTCGTAGAAACGAGGTTGTATATTTTCAATTAAGAATTTAAATGGGTTTTATTATTTGATGGGATGATTACAGATAGGAAAAGGAAAGGAAAGGAAAGGTGAAAAAAAAAGGGAAATGAATTAAAATGATAGGAAAGGCTAGGATAATAGGAAGGGAAGAGAAAGGAAAAGATAGATAAGGGAAGGGGATAAATGGAAAGGAAAGGAATGAAATTAAAGAAGGGGAGAAGATAGGATAGGAAAGGTTAGGATAGCGTACGATAGGATGGGACAGGAAAGGGAAGGACATTATAGGATAGGAAAGTTTAGGAAAGGGAAATAAATTCTTGGAACGTGTAGGAAAGAATGGGATAGGATAGGAAAGGAAACTATAGGTTAGGGCAGGAAAGGGAAAGGGGAGAATAGGAAAGCTAAAACCCATTGCGTTATGGAAGTGGCAGACAGGTGGATACAGTACTGAGTGACAAACATGGCTTGAAATCCATGCTGTCTCTGGCCAAGGTCACTGGAGCGTGAGGTGTCAGAGTGGAGATGAGATCTCAGTCACACTTCTCTCTCTAGCTAAAAGATTTTAATTGGACTAAGGCCAGAGCTGGCACTTTCTCAAAGCTGGATCAAAACGTTCGACGTGACAGGAGTGTCTCGTTACAAGTGCCGGAGAAAGGCGAGTCGTGAGCGTGTGCTAGGCACCGTGGCAAAAGTAAAGGAGAACGATAAGGAGAAAAATAGCCTTCTTCAGACACAAGTGACAACCATCAGACCTCGCGTCACTTCGGCTGGATGCACAAGACCCTGCGAACCCTACGGAAAACAATCACATGCGTTTTACATGCGTGAGTAATATGTCTAAAACGTGTGAGTAATATTGTGTGCGTTTTATGTTATGTCCAGAAATCGCACACATCAGTTCAAACAAACCCATGTGACACTGCGGTCAATATGTGATCAAACAAATGTGAGAATCACTCATAACAACAACGTGTCAAGATATATACGACTCGTGTGAAAATCGCGTGGAAATGAACGAATCACTTAAAAAGATCGCGTCTAACAATAAACAAATCTTGTGGAAAAAGTGACGCGAAAAATACAGCGATAAACGGGGCCAAGCACGGGCAGAATGTCAAGCAGTTGCTGAGATATTTCCTTACTTCCTGTTCTCAGGAGCTTTGAATTTCAAATGAACTCGAGTTTTGTCGCTAAACATATAAGAACATCTCGCGTATCGGGTTACGAGTAGGTCTTATGATGCTGTGATCACAAAATGGTGGAAAGTCCAATATGGCCGAAATTAACATTATGCTATGACCTAAAAAAAAAAATCCGAGGAAAGTGGAATTGCATTTCGACAACGTTGCATCGCGGCGTGATTATTGTAAACATACTAATTATACATAATAGTACATAATAATACAAAGAAGAAGGAGAAGAAAACCTTCACAATTTGAATAGGGTGCCTATGCATTCTGGTGCGTGGCCCCTTAATAAAAAAACATGCCCTATGTGTGAAAAATGTGTGAAGCAGAACACGTGAAGTGCCCGAAAACCTCGTGTAAATTTCTTGTGAAGTTCATGTGACTTTTCTGTAAGTGGAGTACACGCGACGCTCTCTGTGGGCTTAGTGGAAGATTAGCGGCGAGATTGATGGAGCTGGATCTTGATAACGAGTAGGCAGTAGATGATTAAAATTCCGCTTTTGCAGAAATTAAAAGCAGTCAGAGCAATCCTTTTTGGGATTCTGGAAGCACGAGGTGAGAGACAGCTTGTTAAGCATTGCATTTGTTTTCTGCAGCGCTTGCTAACCTCCTTATGCTAATGCGGTCTTATAACACAACAGAGAAAAACAGCCAGGGTTGGGATTTTCTTCCGTATTTACTACAATCGGCCATGTGGGATTCATGATTTCATCAGGTGGGGGCACAGACTGTTAAGGAAACAGTCATTCATGCAGGGATTCGAGCTAATCGGGTGTTTTTTTCTTGGCAGGTTACTCAAATTTGGCGAATATTTCAATTTTTTTTTGGTAATGATTACACGTAAGTATCTAACTCTAATAATGCCTCTAAAAGCTCTAATAATGAAAGGTATGTCAATCATCTGTTTAAGTCGATTTTCTCTGAATGTCATCCGGATGATTCAAATCACCTGCGCATGTGTAGTTCATGCTTCCAAGGTTTTATAAGTTTCATAAACACAAGCACTTTCCAGTTTTTTTTCATCGCTATGAAAAGCCACATAAAAGTAGGAGAGAATTAAAAAATGCAGAAAAGCGAGTATGACGCTGCTGTATGAATTCACTGAGCAAAAACGGCTGCCGCACTCATTATTCAGCAGCGCGGAATAGCACTTGATCCAGCGCATCGTACCGTATAAGTTCATGATTGTATCGGTCCGTTACTAAGCGACGTCCCAGGTCAGATGTTTGTGGACTTAAAAAGGACAAAATGATGAAATGAATTAGCAGTGCTGGACGGCTGTATCGTTACATTTATTTAAGAATGACCTTCATTGCCATTCCGTAGCGTTAATGTGTCTTTATGTTATTTTGTAGTTAATCTTTCCAGCTATTTATACATTTATCCGTCAATTTTTGATGTCATACAACTTACCGAAGTGAATCATTTAATATTACTTGAATCCCTTAATGATAACGTAACGTTTTGATCATTATTAATTACTATTACAGGTGCTTTATAAATAGGTCATGTTATTTATTATTAGTTATAGAGGTCGCACACCGTAATGAATTAATAATAAACTCTAAGCACAGCGATAATGATTTATGAACATGGGCTTCATAGGAAGTGAAAGTTGAAGACTGGAAGCGCACTTTGAAACTTCGACACACACTGATCTGCAGCTCGCGCTCCATTAACCCGCTGACGAGCAAAAAAACGCAACATCTTCAGATCATCTTCCAAGCCCTGTTTATGTTGACGAGCTTTTCTCCTCTCCAGTGTGTCACTTGGTCTTTGCGCCATATTGCGAAAATGATCTGGCTCGCCTCCAAGAAGCCTCCTCCTCTTCTGTAGCGAGGGTGGGTGTGCAAATTTTCCGATATATATATATATATCGCCGCCTCTGTGAAATCTCCTGTGAAGTTTTTCCTCATTAGAGTCAAAGAGTGGAATTTTGCTGAGGCAGGGAATGTAAAGTGCTGTTTAACGCTCCTGATGTTTCAGGGAAGATAAATTGAACTAAAATGAAATAAAAATGCCAACCTCGGCGGCATGTAGGAGTGTGGCATGAATGTACTTTTTCCTGAACGTGCGTAATCTATGTAAACCTTATAGGGAATTCTCAGATTTGACGTTGAACCAGGGCGCACGGTGGCTTAGTGTTAGGTGTTCACCTCACACCTCCAGGGTCGGGGGTTCGATTCCCACCGTGGCCCTGTGTGTGTGGAGTCTGCATGTTCTCCCCGTGCTGCGGGGGTTTCCTCCGGGTACTCCGGTTTCCTCCCCCAGTCCAAACACGTGCATGGTAGGCTGATTGACATGTCTGACATGTCTGTAGTGTATGAATGGGTGTGTGAGTGTGTATGTGATTGTGCCCTACAATGGATTGGCCCCCTGTCCAGGGTGTACCCCGCCTTGTACCCCATGCTCCTGGGATAGACTCCAGGTTCCCCGTGACCCTGAAAAGGATAAAGCGGTATAGAAGATGGATGGATGGATGGACGTTGAACCAGGAGTCCATCATGGCTGGAACGTGCTGTAGAGCTGCGGCTGCTTGGAAAACTAATACATCTGTTTAAGGGTGCATTAGGGATTAGTGTTTTTCCTCCACAAGATTAGCTTTCTAACCATTAGGTGGGTTCAACATTCAAATGATTCCCGCCCACCTTCATGAAGCCCCTCCATCAGGAGAAAATTGTCTGTAAAATGATTGACACGAGGTGCACCCATCTTCTACCGCTTATCCTTCCTTCAGTCTATCCCAGGGAGCATCGGGCACAAGACGGGGTACACCCTGGACAGGGTGCCGATCCATCACAGGGCAATTTATAAGATGTTGTACACCATAAATAACACCGTATACAGTATAATGTCCTGTTACCACCCCAAAGCTGATTCATTTCCAGATTAATAACAGCTCATCTCAATGTGTTTTATTCCTCTTACACCACAGCAGTTTGCCAAGAATGACATTTTTAAAGTATTTAAATGAAAGTTATTATTATTGTAATTTTCCTCCTCTTATAACCGTGTTGTTGACGTCAAGAAAGTTAAAGTTTCAGCTTTAGATCTGACAGAGTTCTATAAATGTTAAATAAACATCTCGTTACTGATCACACGGCTTTTAAATCCGTTCGTTATCAGCGGAGAGCCCGTGAACGAACCGTTACTATAGAAACGGAAAAATATTAGAAGGAGGCCAGTTATATAAACCCGAACTGCTGTAATTAAATGCAAAAATAACTCACAATAAGTCTAATTTATTATTATTATTATTATTATTATTAATTTTTTTGTTGGTGTTGCGTTCAGGAACACAGTGTTTTTTTTTGGTTTTTTTTGTTTGATTGTTTTTTTTTTTTTTCTTTTCCAAAAAGACAAGGTCTCCTTGTCTTGGATCTTGGAAATTATCTCAGGAAAAGAAAAAAATATATATTTGTTTACAGAAAAACCCCCCCGGATAAATCAAGATGCGAACGCGTAAAGCTTCCGTATTGGCGTATGACCTGAATTCAATAAGAGCAAATCGTATATCGCTTTTTTACTGTCGTAGTAAACGTACTGTAGTGATGACGTTTTTGATGTTCGTAAAAATATCTCCGTATCAATACATGTTTATATTACACATAAACATTTCAGTTTTTATTACCGCCATTAAATCAGACAGCACAGATCACTGAAAAGCCGGAAACGGTCTGAACTCTGCCCTCGACCTTCTGCACAATGATCCAAAAATCCATAATCATTTCAGTAAAGATCAACGACGTAAAGCGCTCCGCTCTCTCTGACTGCCGAGAGGACGATAAAGTGTATTTATTTCAACCTGAAAAACCCACTTCATTCCACAAATCCCGAGGCTAGGCTAGCCGAGGTGTGGCTCATCCAGCGCACGCTGGAGTACGCGGTAAAGACGGATGAGTGGGGCGGCTTATTCCCGAGCGTTGATTCATTTCAGCGTACGTTCTAACACCTTCTCGTTTCTATAGTAACGGCTCCTTCACAGGCTGTTGCGGTTATTTAACGGTTATGGAAGGAGTCTTCAGCGTCAGCACTTTGTAACAGTCAGACGTAAAGCTCTTTCTAGCTGCCATACTGTGAGAGAGAACAGGATCTAAGTCGTTTTAAGGACCTTAAACGTAACTAGAAATGGATAAATAACACATGCTCTTTAATAAATGAAAAGTTTTTACTTGTTGGAGAATTCCTGTGGTGTAAGAGGAATAAACACCAAGCGGTGTGAAATGGGACGCTGTGCATTTCAGATCGTTTTCAGCGTGTAAGAGAATGCGTTCGGCCTATTTTGCAATCTGGGACGTGTGCAGAACGGTGTCTTCATGGAAGATGAAAGACTCGTGAGTGTATTTTGTGTTGGAGAGAGGACGACGTTGCCGTTGTAATGCAGCCATGGAGAGAAGAGAATGGAGTAGTTCAGTGGAACTAGGTCACGCCGATGTGACAATGAGATATTTATTTCTTTAGCGTACGGATATTTCCAGAACGATCCTTCCTTTTTCCGCTCAGCACCTTGTCCTAATTCCCAAGCTCAACATTACACTTGCATTGAGTCTTTTGTGAGTGTGTGTGTGTGGGTGTGTGTTTGTGTGTGTGTGTGTGTTGTGCATTGAAGTCGCGTCACATTCAGTGCTCTAAATATGTCACTGGAAAGTTGTTTCACCAACCACCAGAGATGCTGTTTACTCTATGCTAATTCGCTTTTTCTTTCTCACCCAGGAATGCTACATGTAGAGGTGTCTGCATGGTGCAGAAACATTTACAGGAGGAAGCCGGGAGGTGTGTATATATATATATATGTGTGTGTGTGCGTGTGTGTATCAATCCATACAGGAATTCGACTGTGTTTATTTTTTTTTGTGATCGTTGAGGCCAAAAACGCTCGATTTTGCTGCGGCTTTTTAAAGAACATCTGCGATGCAGTTGGTGGGGGTTTTTTTGTGCTTTTTTTTTTTTTTTTTTGCAGAAAACTACACGAATTGGAAGCGAAATCGCAATCGAAACAAAATTGCTGCGCACGGTCTTTCGCAGTGATGCTTGTTGGTAAACGAGAGCTTTTAGCTGTGCTCGTGTTCGACGCGCGTGAATCGAAGAGAGCTTCGGCTGAATGGACGTGGCGATGACGTCACATGGCGCGTCTCGGCCCGAAGCTGCAGAAAATGGACGGAAAAATTGCAATCTCCTGCAAACATTGTGGAGTTTCTTTGATTTGATATATATATATATATATATAGAGAGAGAGAGAGAGAGAGAGAGAGAGAGAGAGAGAGAGTCGTGTTGCTATGCTGTAGGATGTCCATTAAACAAATCCATTTATTGCTACGTTCATTGTTGTGGAACTTGATAAGTTTCTTTTCTCACCTACGTTATAGCAGCTATAAACAGTCATTCCCTCACCAGCCTCTTTTTATTCGCTATCTCTCTCTCTCTCTCTCTCTCTCTAAAAAAAACCCAACAGATTGTCATGTTATTGAGAAACCGCCAAGAAGCGTAAACTCCTCTGTCCTGAAGATGTCAGAAAACTTAAAGTTACAGCTTCACCTCTGACTGATATAAAGCCCTGACACTGGAGACTCCTTCCATAAATAGTTGCATCTGCTGAATAACTGATGGATTTGATTGACGCGAACATAATAATAATAATAATAATAATAATAATAATAATAATAATAATAATAATAATAATTCAAGCTGTGATAAGAATGACAGACACATATTAATGCTCTCATTCTAATACATTATTGTATCATGTGCCATTCCATAATTGTAAGCCTTCTAAGATCTTTATGATCTATTTCACTGTCTCACTGAAGTCCTTTCTTTCTTCAGCCCTCCCAGTAAATGATTGTGACCTTGTGGAAAATATAAGGTTTATTACTTGTTTTATTACTCGCAGTTATTTAAGGTAGATTAAGTTTATGCAACCTAATAAGGTTTAAACGATATTTATTGCCTTTTTACTAGGCAGACATCTCTGTTCCTGAACCGACCAAACAAAGGAACGATGGATAAAAGACAAGAGCTAGTCAGATAAGCACAGATTAAAGGATATATACTTTATGACACAGATTGATAATACTATTTATCCCACTGTGCTGTTGAGATCTGGATTCTGCTTGTCGTTTCTATCGTTTCTATAGTAACGGCTCACTGACAGGGATTTGTACTGTGGACGCTCCACGAGATGTTTATTTAACATTCATGGAAGGAGTCTCCAGTGTCAGCGCTTTGTAAACAGGTGAAGCTGTGTCTTTAAGTTTTCAATAGGGACAGAGGGGTTTCTGGCGTTCTTTCCTAAATGAACATCGTAATCATTGGTAAAGTGCTGTGGTGGAAGAGGAATAAAACACCTCAGGACGTGCTGTTATACATGCCCAACGAGGTGGATTGTTTTTTATAGCGGGTTTCACCTCCATAGTAACGTCCTCAACTGTCACGTTAAACGCCTCGATTACTGGCTGATTACTGAGCAGCAAAGAAGTAGAAATGCAGCGAACACAACAAGGATCCGTTGTTGTTAACGGTTGATGAGGTGGAACGCCTGCTTACGTTTACACTCGAGTACAAAGCGTTCTCCTGGGTCTTATCCAAAATCTCAGCACCAGAGCGGTGGATTTACGAGCAGTACCACGAGGGTCGGATAATAAAACAATGCGAAATTGAACTGCAAACACGTTATCGAATAAGAAATCAACAAGCACAAGGAAAGAACGAGTTCATCCATATCACAGTGCACTCATCCTGCTGCTATCCAAACCTCGTATGTGCAGCATTTATATTCAGCGTGAAGCCTGTTGAGAGATGCTGCATAATTACATACACGGAGCTACATAATATTTAAGAAGCAGGCAGCTCATCGACACATAATATGAATACACTCCGGGTTTCATAACTTCTAATATTTACTAGCCGACCAGTTAGTCTAAAAAAACAATTTCACAGTCAAACCAGAAAGAGAAACATGAGAGATGAGTTCCGTCATCAGCCACATACAGGTTAGAAATACCATTAATGATGAAAATAAAGAAATAAATGCAAAAAATCTGCCAAATAATAAATCTGTGCATCATATTACGCTGTTTAAGGACTGCTTTTAAAAACCCAACAACAGTAGAAACCATCGCAGAAATTCTAATATTGGATCGGACCCTTTGAGCCAGGACGCACTGCTGAGCTGGTGCTAAACTAGCCGAGTGGGATCGAATGGTGATGCGCAACCCGTGGCTCATTCACACAACGAGGGAATCCACTGCGTCGCAGTGAAAAGATTTTATTGCAATTTTATTCAACGGAGGAAGAATTCCTTTCAGGGGCGGAAGTGGGCGGGACTTGTGCACACCTCTACACTTCATGTAAAGTGATATCAAAGTGCTAATGTTAACTAAAATCGACTGAAATACTTTTCCTAGCGTAGGAATCCATGCGCGGTTGAATGTAGAAGTGGCTTCAACTAATCTGAAATAGTTTCCATTTATATTTAGCTGCTTTCTTTAAATTACATCTAGTTGCATGCTTTACCGTCCCCACTAGTGCGTATATTAGTCTAGTAATCTATGCAACCCCTAATATACGCAGATAATGTATATTTTTCCCAGTTTCTGAAGACATTCTCGAGTCGCTCACCTTGTTCTTGCAAGCTTCTCGTCCGGTAAAGACGGAATGTTTTGTCCACTAAAGCGAATCGAATTCGTGAAAGGTGCCGAGAGTTTTTCAAAAGCTTGTAATTACTGCAGTCGTGTTGATATGGAAGATTCTGGTGGCTCGTTATCATAAAAACGTGGCGTGCCATCTGACATTTGGACTCCACTTGACATTTGAGCTTAAATTAAGAGATTGGTACATTAAAGTCAGCCATAAATCCAGAAGCACAGTGCCGCATCGTGTCTCTTGGGTTTTGATGGATTTCATTGGATGTGGACCTGGAAATGAGACATGGCCAATAGTGTGTGTGTGTGTATAAAGATTCCACTTTTGTGGATGTGATTAGGAGAGTAGGGCTGAAATGCAAATGGAAAGGCAACGATCGTCCATTTTCTCAGCCTGGTCTCATTCGTCTTTGTTTATGAAATAGGGTTTGTTGTTCTACTGTTTGAAATTGTAATCATAAATCCGGCAGAACGAATGAGCAGATCCGTTATTGAACCGTATTCATTTGTGTGCTCATTCTGAGAGGCTTTTCGAGCCACATCATCAATCTGGAAAGACAAAATCTCCAATAAAGCCAAAACCCCAATCTGTACTGCATCTCCAGGCATCTCCGCACGTCCATAGCTACGCAGTCCAAATTGGCCTGCAGTTCCAAACGTGACTGGATATTCACGATGGATCCGACGAAGCCCAAACCTCGAAACAATCCAGACTAATAACTGTGCTTCAACAAACCAGAGACAAAATTGGCAAAAATGACTGCTCGTGTTTCCAAATTTGAGTTTAAACTTACAGCTTTACCTCTGAGTGTAACAAAGTGCTGACACCGGAGACGCCTCGGAGGACAGAAATCGTCACCACATGCTTTTAAATCCGTTTATCATCACTGGAGCGTCCTCGAGTCACTGTGCATGAACTACAGAGACGATAACGCATTAGAACAAGAGCGTTAATTTAAACCTGCGCTGTTCTCCGAGCTGGAAATGAATCAACACCTTCTCCTTTGGTACGCGATGCACACTATTCCCGACAAACTTACCTGTACACGAGGAGCAACATTTAATAGCATTTAGAAATTGTAACTCGGCTAACCGCGAGAAGTTCACGTCTTGTCACAGAGCAACGAGTAGTTAATGCTAGCTCACTAGCACGCTTGATCACTTGCATGCTAGCATTTTAACATATTAGCATAGCAGCAACCTTGCAGTCTCACACACTCTTACTGTATACTGTGGAGGAAATAAGTATTATGTACAAATTTCATATGAACAACTGCGTTGGAAATATATTTACTTCCAATACTTATTTCCCCCGCTGTATTTTATACACTAGTTCAATTGTTGACTAACTTAGCATACTTATGTAGATGCATACTAGCATGCTTGCACAGTTGGACACTTGCTTATTAGCGTACTACAGGACTGAACAATCACATGCTACAGTAGTGTATTAGCTTGCTTTCACTTGTGTACTCGCGTAAGAATCTCATCAGCATATTTGCATGCTGAATTTGCATTCTAACACTAGCATATAAACATATTCTGTCTTGCGTGCCAGCATATTTTGTGTACTTCTTGTGTACACTAGGACAAGTATATACTTACATATTTGCATATTGGCAGGTTTATACACTTGTGTACTTGCAGGTTTGCATTATAGCATAGAGTACTACTTCTCTTTGCCTAGTTGTGTAATGGAACATTTAGACAGGCGTATGCTAGCACACTGCTAAGTGTTTATAGTGCAGTGAATCACTAAAAAGTGAATTCTGAACACTGATTTAAGGAGCAAAATGGAGGCCTTTGATCTTTATTTCTTTATTATTAGTCCATTTTTTTTTTTCCATAACAAGTGAGAAACTCACTTGAAACCACAGAGTTCGAAGTTGCTTAGCTTCAAAGAATGAGTGTGTGAACTGAGCGAGAAAAAGAAAATAAGTTTCGAGGCACTTTTTTTTTTTTTTCATATCAAAGGGGGTGCTTCAAAATCCCCCAAAAGGATTTCTTTTTTTTTTTTTTGAAAACTCAGTTTCTGACAAGTGCAAACACGGAGCCGAACTGAAAACGCAGTTGGAAGGATTTGCAACTTTCAATTGAAATGAGTTAAAAATGGGTTGAAGAGAGGCGCGCGGAAGAAAAGAAGGACGCGCACGCCTCTCCTACTGTCTCGGTCTGAGGTTTACGCCTGGAATAATACCTTTACAGGCGTTTCACTTTCACACAGATCTTTTCCGAAAATAAAATCGCATCAGTCGTCTCGTCTCGGTTCTGATCCGTCAGCATGTGGGAGACGCGCTCCGGCCTCGCCGTCTTTTCTTCCAGCAAGGATCAGAGTCAGCGTGTTAAAACGTGGCCCCAGGTCTCCGATTGACGTCAAATCATCGTGATATTGTGATTCGATGGAGCTGAGCGACTCGGCCATCGAGCCCTCGCCCTCGTAGGCGAACGTAGCCAGAGAGTCGTATGGCGGTTCCGGTGCATCTCTGTGGTTCTCCTGTAACCGCTGCTGGAGGTACACGTGAACGTCCTCGCCTTCCTCATCATCCCTCAGGTCGTAACGGTGGACAGACGTGTCCTCTATGGCCTCTGGGTGGCGTAGAGTTCCGATGTCGAAGGCTTGCGTGTCTTCCTCGCCGCCGCCCTCGTCGTCGTAGCGGATCACGTTGTCCCTCGCGTCCTCTTTGGATGACATCAGAGCGTCTTTCTTCCTGTGGCGCTTCAGAGACACGGACAGCACCACGATCACTGTAACACATAACACGGAGCGTGAGTTTCTGTGTGTGTGTGTGTGTGTGTGTGTGTGTGTGTGCCTTCCTGTTTCCTCACTGCTTCCCTGAGTGACAGACAGACTCAGCTTTCATTTCCATTTCTAAGTCTTACAGAGAGCACAAAGGACAGAACACAAAGATGGAGAGAGAGAAGGACAGACAAAGAGAGAAAGGACAAGAGAGATAGACAGAACAGGTGTGGTAATAGAGGGAGATTGAGATAGATTGAGAGAGAGAGAGAGAGAGATTTAAAGGGTGAGAGAGAAAGAGAGAAAAGGGGAGAGCATTGCGGGAAGGTAGACAGAGTGATTGAATGAGGGAAAGGGGGATTAAGAGATTCAGAGAGAGAAAGAAAAGGAAGGAAAAAAGAGAGAGAAGGATGGGGACATTGAGAGAGATTTAGAGGGAAGGACTCAGAGATAGAGAAAGAGAGGGAACAAAAAATAAAGAAAGAAAGAAAGAAAGAAAGAAAGAGGCAGAGAGAGGGGTGTAAGAAAGAGAAGGAAAAGGAAGGAAGAAAGAAAGAAAGAAAAAGTAGGATTAGGTAAACTGGAATACAACAAGAAGGAAACACAAGGCTGGACAGAGAAAGAGTAAGAAATCCACAGAGACAGGAATAACAGAACGAGGTCCAGGAAGCGATAGAGCGAGAGAATGTGAGCAAGACAGAGGAGAGACAGTGTGAAAGTGCAAGTAAGAGAGCGAGGAAGAGAGACAGGTGTCATACTGAAAGACAGTTATATAGAAACAGAAAAAAGTCTGAGGAAAAAAAATACATGAGCAAGAAACAGAATAAGAGAGAGAGAGAGAAGGGGGGCAAAGACGAAAACAGAGAGAAATAGAGACGGTAGGAGGTTGACAGAAAGACAGAGAGAGAAAAGAGAAAGAGCGAGGCTTTAAAAAGGCCATGAATCAGATGTAAGGACTCATTCTGGAGGGAAGCAGTGTGAAAAATTGCCTACATAAACCTGAGACTGTAATTAAGAAGCCATTTGTGTTTTTCTTTCCTGGTTCTGTTCCAGGACCAGGTTTCCAGGTTTATTTTACTGCACTGCCCCCTAGTGGCAAAAAAGAAACTGTCCTCACTATGCTCATGCTTGGACATGAGGGGTGTGTCTATTCTAAACCTTCTTTACTGGGTTTGAGGCACTGAAGCCACGCCTCCTTTATGAGGAGTGGTCACGCCTCCTTTATTGGGACTAAGACACAGGGGCCACACCTCATTTATTAGTACTGACAGACATAGGCCATGCCCCTTTCACTGGGACTGACAGACACAAAAGACACACCTCCTTTACTGCTCCTGACCTTAAGTGTTACTAGCAGACACGTCGGCCGTGCCTCCTTTACTGATAAACACCATCATCAAAAATAATAACATAAATGACAAGAAATATTTCTTTCTAACATATTATAACTGTGATCCCATGTGACTGAGGGTGGGTAAAGACAAGGGCGCTGAGATTTGACAGTGTTGCAGGATGTCATTATGAATCTGTCAGACCGTCACGCAGTCCTGCGTGTGTGTGTGGTGAACGCGCCTTACCCAGCAGAATGATCACACACAGCAGGATGGCCAGCAGAGCTCCAGGGCTGAGACCCAGAGGCAGAAGAAAAGCTTTGGTGCTGCAGTTTAGGACGGAGCCGGAGACATCGCAAGCACAAACTCGGACGCTCAGCGTCCCTGTGCTGCTCTGGATGGGGAACCCGCTGTCCTCCACCACCACCGGCACCTCATACACACTCTTCTCCATCCGCCTAAATCCCGCGCGCCTGTTCACAAGCCCTGCCGTGTTGTCTGAAAACACACACACACGCATGCACTGCATGGTCTCTTCGGTCCTTTCATAGCAATCAACGGTGGCATTTATTTTTCAGTGTTTAATATTTAAATCAACACATGCAGTTGAGGTTCACATCGTTCCACTTTGGGTACAAATTTAAATTGGGTCATTTTGACCCAAACTGAACAAAAGGCACATTTTGACTCCTTTTTGATACCTACTGTGTGTGGTCATGTCATTTCCGTACGTGGAAAGCACAGAAGAGGTTCAAACTGAAGTTATATTGTTCCTATGATGTTAACTTTTATCCGTCCCTTTGACCCTGAGCCTACAGTTTGATCCTGAGCTAGGGTTTTTGCATATTCTTCCCATGTCCACGTTGGGTTCCTCCAGGTTCTCCAGTTTTCGCCGAAAAACATGCCAGTAGATGGATGGCCTGCACTAAATTGACCCTAGGTGTGAATGAGTGTCTGAATACGTGTCCCATCCAGGGAATAATCCTGACTTGCACCAAGTGTTCCCAGGATATGTTCTGGGTCCACCACCACCCTGACCAGGACAATACTGTATGCATAAAAAAATGAAGCAAATTTCCCCCCATTTTCTACTAATTTGTTCATTTCTAATTTCCACCTCTCAGTTCATTCTCTCTAGTTGCATGAAAGCTACCAAACAAAGAGGTCAGGGTGCTTCCATCAAGACATGCTGTTCATGAATTTGATTGGTTATTGTCAATCTGATTGACAGGGGAAAGTGTAATGCTATTCCTCCCACCAATTTTGGGCCAATTTTGCTCTCTTGGAGACGTAGCGTCACTGGGATTTGGATCCCCATTGAGACTTGCACCCCTGGCCATAGATGTGGCATTGTTGGTATTTGAACTCCTGACCACAGATGTGGCATTGTTGGGATTTAGACCCCCCCATTGGGATTTGGACTCCCGTTAGGATTTGGACCCCTGGTCACAGATGTGGCATTGTTGGGATTTTGACCCCACATTGGGATTTGGACCCCTGGCCACAGATGTGGCGTTGTTGGGATTTAGACCCCCCCCCCCCCCATTGGGATTTGGACTCCTGTTAGGATTTGTACCCCTGGTCACAGATGTGGTATTGTTGGGATTTAGACTCCCCATTGGGATTTGGGCACCCATTGGGATTTGGAACCCTGGCCACAGATGTGGCATTGTTGGGATTTGGACCCCTGGCCACAGATGTGGCATTGTTGGGATTTAGACCTCCCATTGGGATTTGGACCCCTGGCCACAGATGTAGCATTGTTGGGATTTAGACCCCCCATTGGGATTTGGACACCCATTGGGATTTGGAACCCTGGCCACAGATGTGGCATTGTTGGGATTTGGACCACTGGCCACAGATGTGGCATTGTTGGGATTTAGATCCCCCATTGGGATTTGGACCCCCGTTGGGATTTGGACCCTTGGCCACAGATGTGGCATTGTTTGGATTTGGACCCTTGTTTGCGTCTTGGACCCACCAGCCAGTGATGTGACATTGTTGGGATTTGGACCATCTTTCAGGACTTGGGTCCCTGACTACAGATTTGTCAACTTTGTGATTTTCTCAAAAGTTGGATGTTTGTAGTTCACCATTTTATTCCTTATAAATCAATGATCCCTCGCCTAAAGCACATCACACTTCAAGTCTATTTTTTCTGCATGCCGTGTTAAATTGGCTCCGATGAAAATGCACCATGAGCTGTAAGATTATTGTTTCAGAGTCTGATCAGAGTTTCAGCACTAAAGCTCCCTAGTAAAAAAGACTTTTATTGATTGTGAGTGATGCAATGAAGAATTACAACTAGGCACGCCACATGTTGGACTCATAAAATGTAGCATCAAAGAGGATCCAGTGACAGTGGATGGAGTTCAAATGATTATGAGCTTTACCAGCTTTATGACCTGCTGGGAGGACCAGCATTCAGAGAAGATAAAATGAGATAAAATGGCAACCTACATTCCTGAAGTTTTTGTTGAACGAAGGGTTTAGTCTCTCTAGTCATGTGAAGAAATTTCCTCTCTGGATCAACTACTGATTGGACCAGAATCAGACATGGAGGAGTCGAGTTGGTAGTTCTGGCAGAAAAAATACGGCTTATTGTCAGATGTTCTTAAGCACTCGGGCAAATCTGCATAAATCTGCATAAAATGAAGACACTCTTAGAAAACGTTTAATGAGACTAACGGCAAGTTGATAAGTGTGTAGTGCCCATGCTGAGGCTCTGACTTCTTTTCTCTTTCTCTGAAGAAAGCACCAGTGATTGTTTCTTCCATGCTTATAATAATGATAATGAGTCTTTATTAATCACATATACATCACAGCACAGTGAAATTCTTTTCTTCGTATACCCCAGCATGTCAGGAAGTTGGGGTCAGAGTGCAGGATCTGCCATGATACAGCGCCTCTGGAGCAGAGAGGGTTAAAGGCCTTGCTCAAGGGCCCATCAGGTGGCAAGCCACCACTGCCCCAGATCTATAGATAGCTCGGTGAATTAAACATGAATTTTGGGATCGTTAGTTACAGCAAGACTCACCTTTCCAGGCCGTCTAAAGATATATCGTTGTAATTATTAGGCATTTTCAGGCCAGTATTACCATAGATTAAAGAATCTGAATAAATCATCCAATTAAAATTTCTCCAGAGTAGCTGCACATTCTTAAATCAGGCAGTAATTTTGTAATTCAAGGTTGTCCAATGGTATATTTGGAATTTATCTCCTCGTTTCCCAATATATTCAAGCAAAAACAGTGGGGAAGCTTTTTGGCACTTCATAATGTTTCTGATCACCCTGGCAAACTTTTATCCCAACCGGAGAAGACTAAAAGCTCTTGGAGATTGTATAGTGTCTCTGGTTGAAGGTCTGGCCAGCAGAGGTGGTGTTCTCAACTCTGTCTAAATGTGTGCAGACATGCCTGCTCTTAACCGTGAGGTCCCTTGACCCTGTCATTGAGGGTTTTTTGTGCCCGGGTGAGCAGCAGATTGCACTTGACAGGGCAAGAGGTTTAGGAGAGAACCTTACAGCCACTTGCTCACATGGAACTGAGTCGTCCTGTCTATTTGAATCAGCTGCTGATCTTCACTAGCAGAAAACCACAGACTTGGTTTCTTCTTCTTCTGCTTCTTCTACTTCTTATTAATCGCTAGGTGATACAGCTGACAGAGATGGATAAGCTGGAGATGCATAGTCCTGCTGGAGGCATCCAGTATCCTCAGTACAGGGCTAATTCAGAGAAGTTCATTAAGTGTAAAGCCTTCCAGACCATCTCTTTAGATTTTATAGTAAAACTCTTGTCCCCAGCATTCAGGACTTCATGTCCTGCACAGTTTGAAGTTCTCCTGACTCTTTGCACACCTGGCCTAACTCATAACAGGCTTAATAATTAATAAAGCTGATCTGTTGGATCAGGAGTATTAGCCATAGGGAAAATACGAGTCTTGAGGACTCAAGTTAAGAATCTGCGATGTATACCAAATTGATAGAAATAGCCTTGCCCATGCTTCGAGATAATCCTAATGGAAATGTCTCTACAGGTGCACGCTTAGAAAAAAGTTCTTTTAATAATTCTTCACTTTCCTATGTTTGGTGATCCTCCTGATGATGGAGGTGTCTGTGCAAGTTCTTTAGATAGTTCTTAAGATTTCCAGCTTGGACCCATCTCTAATATGGACACACGATTGTAGGATTTTGAAGAAAACTATAGGAACTTTGACAGTTCCCCTAGAGGGACATAATGAAGAAACCTTTAGGATACTAGCGTTGCCCCTATTTGTTTTTCCCACTAGTGGGGTATGCAATTAAGCGATTGATGGAGTGAACTGGAGCTGCAAATTCCACTCGTCTTTCAATTGTATTTCATTTCGTTGCTCGTCTAGTCAAAATCATCTTGATCTTCCATTTTTGTCTGAAAGCTACCAATCCAGCAGAGTCTAGGGCGCTGACTGGGATGATCTTTATACGTGACTGGCTAACATCAGACAAATCAAAATAAAGTCTCGTCTGTCCTTCCAAGTCCAACCTTTCCAACCAGAAAGCAAGACAATGATTCCCTTATGGACCATCTACAGCCAAGCCATTATCTTGATTTGAAATCACAACCTTCCCTTAGACAACTCCACCATTCAGGAATGAGTCACTACTACAAGTAATACTTACTTCCATAATCTCGGATGGTGAAGTTCTTGTTCCGGATATCTCTAGGGGATTTAAAGAAGAATCTGTGTCCTAAATTAGGCATGTCCCTGTCCGTAGCGCTGAGGATCTGGATCACCTGGACACACATGAGGTAAAGATGTTTTAATCCCTGCGAATGAGCAGAAGGTTGGTCTTCGGACCAATCACGATCCAGAATGGATTTTCCGAGCGAGTGTTTAATCGGTCTTTGTACAACGACTCATTTCATATTGTGTGCTAAATCCTATTTTCGTTGTTGTGAGACATTTGTTTTCTTGTGTGCAAGACACTCAGGCAAGGATTTGTTTCTCTGGAGTTAACAGGGTGAAGAAATTTAGCAAATAAATAAATAAATAAATAAATGAAATAGAAAGCTTGGCTGCTTCTAATTACCCGTCAGAGCGAGTCGTATGAGCCGTGAGTAGACGACGTGCTAAACTCCTGACCGTGGACGCTTTCAGGACTATCGCTTACACGCTACAGTCAAAAACCTGTTCATTTTCAGTAGCTTTTAATTAACAGTTAATTCCTGGGAGAAGTCTTCATTACGCCACAGCCGTCAACTATGTAATTCATCCACTCCACCTTTTAAGTAGCTTCAGATGTATTTTGAAAAGAAACATACAGCGGTTACAGAACATTACAACCTCAGCGATGGAAACAGACAGCACTTTTTTAAAATCTGACAAGAAGCAAGGGATTGATGTCATTTTGCCTCGACTGAGAAACTCGAAGACTGAAGGGTTTCGCTGCTGAGAGAGTGACACTCGTTTGGAAAGAAAAGAGTATATCAATGTCATGCTTTTACCCAAAGCATTTCTGAACAACAGCAGTGTATGCGCACACACACACACACACACAGAAGTACTCAGAAGCACAAAAAACACGTATGTACATAATGTCGCTCTCAAAATTACAAGCCTACACAATACGCTCTTCACACTGTAACTGAGTGACTGAGTGACTGTGACAGACACATACACACACACACACACACACACACACACACTTACCTGGCCTACTTTTGCATCCTCACAAACAAACGCCTCATAAGGAGAAGAAAGTTCTGGAGGGAACTCGTTGACATCCAGCACCGTGATTATGGCACTGACTCGACTGAACAGGAGCGGATTGTCTGAAACATCAAAGCAGGACACGTCCACTCTGAGACACAACGCTGGCAGATACACAATACTTCACAATGATTCAGAGGCCTTTTACTTTTAATACTTTAAATACGTTCTAATGTGCTCTTTAATTCTTTAATTATTCTATAATTATTCTATAATAATTGATAGGAATTATTAATACATTAATAGCTAAATAAAAAATAACATTTAATTACCTAAATTATACAAACAGTTATGTTATTAACGCATCTTTTTGCCTTTAACACTGTAGTTTTTTTCTTTGTATCAATTTGGATCATTAATAAGCATTTCGTTTTGCAATTAATTATTTTACTCATTTTTTTTTTATTTTTACTAAAACGTATGATTTATAGAATCTTATTAAATCGTCCCTGCATTTCCTGTTACCGTCCACTAGATGGTGTGATGAGACCTTTGTAAGAATTTCCCCACATCAGTAATGTCTTTTGTTCTCTCTTCACTGCACATGTCGGTGTGTTTCCTTCTCTGACGCGCTCAGATGAAGCTCACGAGGAGGAAGAGCGTGTCGATGAGCCGACAGCGATCGAAGCGATCGAGGTGAACGAGGTGGGACTGAATGAGAACAACGTAGAAACTACGCCGCTTAACGATCGACCTGCTCGAGTTTTACACGACGCTTGTGTCTTGCGTACTTACTGACTTTAGTCGCAACGACAGTGATGTTGTGTTTTGGTGTCGTTTCTCTGTCCAGAGCTTCTCGGGATGAAATCGTGCCTTCGACAGGATCGATGTCGAAGTAATTCTCCGAGTCCGTGCTCCACTCCATGGAGTACCTACAGAGAAGAAAGACGCGAACAAAGACGATATTCTCATCTTCAGCTGTGAAATTAAACAAGACAGTTAAAGATATGCGTAACGTTTGGATAAGGAAATGTACGATTATTACTTGTATAGACAATCCCACGAATAGAATTCCCTGGCGGTATACTTTCATTTCATTTCAGTCGTGACGTATACTATATATGGTATATCCAATGTATATAAGGAAAGAATATCATACAGAATATATACAAAAGTCTACACACCCCTGTTAAAACTGCAGACAGAAAAGAGAAATCACGTCAGATCTTTTTTTCCTTTGCTGGAATTTCGCATTTTTCTTTAAAATCTTCAGTCTAACAGAGGCCTGGAGCTTTTGTGTCAAAATACATTGATATTTCGAGCTACCCATGATCCTCTATCCTCTATCATGACTAGAGCCTCAATCCCAGCTAAAGACAAGCAGCTCCGTAGCATGATGCCGCCACCACCATGCTTCACCGTGTGCTAAAACACATCTTTTACAATCGTTAGCATAAATTTCCATCTTTACACATTTCGCCACATGGTTTGAGTTGATTATGCGTATGTTTTGGTAAATTTATTCATGATATTCATGAGAAAGGGCTTCCATTTAGCGACCCTACACCATAGCCCTTGAATATGTAAGAATACAAGATATTGTTGGAGGGAGAGACTATTAAGGAGGGACGGAGAGACTATTAAGGACTGCACACGGGATTCCATTACGCCGCTGTGTCGTGCACTAACCGCTGGTGTGTTATTGTGTGTTATGCAGTGTTATTGTATTCCGTTGTCTCACACGAACACGGGCTCATGTGCAATAGTGAAATATTAAAAACAGAGCGCAGGCAGCCAGTGTGTACTGAATCACTGCGGTGTCCTTTGTGTCCTCTTTATGAAATATTCATCCAGAAACAAATACTGTCAATAACGGTGTCATGCTCTGAAGATCAACAACGTCTCACGTTCAAGTGAGGAAAAAAAAAACACCCTAAAAACAAACTGCCGTGGCGTGTCGGATCCGCCGGAACGCTTGAGAAGTGTTGCACTATGGGTGTGAAGAGCTGCTTCAAAATTGTAAAAGTGTGTGTGTGTGTGTGTGAGTGTATAAAGACCTGATGGGACTGTGCCCTGTGTCGGGGTCGTGAGCATTCACCACTCCGATGGTGTTCCCTGCAGCTCCCTCTCGTGTCTCCATGCTGTACTCCGAGCTGCTGAAGATCGGCGCTTCCTCCACGTCCATCACGCCGAGCTTCACCACGGCCAAGTCGCTGTGTGATCCGCCCTGCAGGAAACCAGCGTCCATGTGCGGGTCCGACGCCGATACTTTAAAACTGTACGCCTTCCTGCTTTCATAATCCAGCGGCTGGATCAGAGGAACACGGCGGAAAGTAAAAAAAAACACTGTGTTACAGTCAACTGTATAAAAGGTGTCACAAGTATTTAAGAAAGGGTAAAAAAAAAAAACGCCTCAAGTAAATAAAGCGTAAGGAAAGAGGAACATCCATTCACGCAATCTGCGATCGATTAGCGACCGACGCTAATCTGAATAAATGTAAATGTAAAACAAGCAGCTTATCAACTAAAGCACGCTGAAGCTCTTTATACGATGAAGTTACGCCGAATGACGTCGCGATTGACGCTCCATGCATAAACCCCGCCCCTAATCCTGACCTAAACCTGTCTGAAGTTTCCATAAGCGTTCCTAAGGTTTCATGGCGTCGTGTCTGACAGGAAACGGTGGTGAGATATCATCGAGACTGAACACAGTGTCAGTGCTTCACATCTCTCTGGGTCTGGGTGTTGTACGTTTCAGATCCTGTCGAATCCACATAAAAGCGTAGCGTTTTCTCTCGTCTCTGTGCCGCGTGGCATCAGGGCATCTCTTCCTCCGCTTTCCGGTCTCCACTTCCTCTCTTATCTCGGCAGGAGCGTTCTGTTCCTCAAGCTCGCACTGTTGCATCATGACATGAACGAACCGAGCCGCGTTTCAAATTCCAGTCATGTTGTCAGAAGCTGCATCCGATTCTCCACGCTTCCTACCTTCCACTTACAGGCTGCGTGTCGGTCACGCTGAGCTGTGAGCGCTACTGTTTAAACCCACACCATGCCTGGTGTTTATTACACCACAGCGCTGACGAATTCTGCATTCCGATTGGTCGGAAAGGGTGCGCTCATTTTCTCACAGTTCACAGGTTAACATTAACGCGCTCGCTCTAACGCGTTATCGTTTCTATAGCAACAGCCCGTTCGCAGGGGTTCGGACGGCAGACGCGTCACATAAACGCGTTATTTCTTTTTTTTAAAACAGTGTGTAAAGTAGGGAGATGTTTACTTAACATTTACGGAAGGAGTCTCCAGTGTCAGCGCGTTGTAACTGTCAGAGGTACAGCTGTAGCTCTCGGTTTTGGGACATTTTCATGACAGAGGGGTTTACGCTTGTTTCAAGAACATTTAAATGTTAACTATAAACAGATAAACGTGTGACGTGTCGATCTTTAACAGATAACATTCCTGAGGTGTAAGAGGAATAAAACACTTCAGGATGTACAGGAAGGTAACAGGAAGTCTTCATCACACCACACCGTCGCTGATGAGTTTAATTCTCATTTCATTTCTTCTTATTTTGGCGGCCAAATTCACAGACCTCATGTCTGACCTCACGTCTGACCTCACGTCTCACCTCACGTCTCCAGAGCGTTCCTAACGTTCTCTGCAAAACTATATTTGACTTCTTTTTATATATATATATATATTTATTATAACGTAATCCGAACAGTCGAAGGCTTTCTCGGCAGGTCTGTGGAAATCTTCACCGCCAGCTTCCCATCATCACGTCATCCAAGCTGTGACTGATCCTCAGGATGAACAGTGACCAGAAGCTTGCGAGAAGGTTCCACAGAGGACCACAGCCAACCGTGAGTTCCTCGGGCTTTATTAAATATAAAACGCGCTTCAATTGGCTCTGATTGGGGGTCGATTGTTTATTCATGGTGTGTTGTGTAAGAGCTAACTCGCGGGATGTGCGTCCTTTTCAAGTCCTATAAAGACACTGCATTAAAATCCGATCTGTGCTGCAGCTGAAGTGCTTCTGAAGGCATATTAAATCAATCACACGTGGACAGCTGCGTGAGGGATGTCGTATAACGGCGACGGTTTACGGATTTTTTTTTTTTGTCTATGATGGAATGAATATCCAAGAAAATATTTAACATGAGGAATATTCACCTTCAGAGAGGAATAAGTAAACACATCTTTTTAAAGACGTGTCTTAAAGTTTGAAGTAGCGTGCTAGAATTAATCGCTAGATTATATTTTTAATAAAACACGTACAAGACAGAGTTTAGGAAACGAACACATCTCGACCGATTTCTTTCACATATCCCAGATACAAATGGTATTCTTGTTTGAGACACCCTCTTCTGGTTCTGGACAGAAAAAAAAAAAAAAAAACACGTGATGCGCACGTCTCAGGTTGTGTCACGTCAGCCTTCGCCACTGACCGCTCAAGTATCTGTCGTGGTACTACAAGAGAACAGCGATGCGTGACTCACATGTGATTATACGGCTCGTGAAAAACACCCACACACACTTTCTTCTAAATCCCATGCACTTTTCCGCCAAGTGCCGACGCGCCCGAGTGTCATTAAAATGCATATGAAGGCATTATGGGATGAAACGAAGCCTTTTTTTCCACTTCGAGCAGATGAAACAAACATATATTTCAGAAGTCTTCCACCGATGAATTAATCACACAGAATAATCTCGCCGTTCAGAAGTTAAGAAAGACTTATAGCCTATCTATGAGGGGCGGAGTTTCGAACCTTGGACTTTGACCTTGCCATTTTTCCTGCGCCACTGTCTTACATGTTAGCGACCACAATGCGTCACGCTAAAAACGTACGTTCTCGACTGGAAATACACTCAGAAATACGAAGGAATAACTTTCGAGGCTAATATCAAAGACGCAAATACGACCCAGCTAATTAGATGCATATTTATGCATTTAGATGCGTATTATGACTTAAAGTGGGAAGTAAGTGTAAGTGCTCAGTCAGCTTATCCTTCAAACCATGTGCACGTTCAAAGCACAATATATCCATCCATCCATCCATCTTCTATACCGCTTTATCCTTTATCCAGGGAAACCTGGAGCCTATCCCAGGGAGCATCGGGCACAAGGCGGGGTACACCCTGGACCGGGTGCCAGTCCATCGCAGGGCACAATCACATACACACTCACACACCCATTCATACACTGGGGGAGGAAACCGGAGTACCCAGAGGAAACACCGCAGCACGGGGAGAACACGCGAACTCCGCACACACAGGGCCACGGTGGGACTCGAACCCCCGACCCTGGAGGCGTGAGGCGAACGTGTTAACCACGTGCATAACCCGGCTCTGAATATGAGTAACTTTCCCAGTGTGAATACTGCAGTAAAGTTTGGACAGAATACGCTCCTGGGTACTGTTTATCGTCTCTTCTTCTACACCTCTATACTCTAACGAATTATAATCGTACCATCCAGAACACAACAAGTTCCCTTTCGAGTTCTTCCTCGTACGTTCCCTTTTTTCCTCCCCGTCGCCGTCTCCGGCTCGTTCGTTAGCGATCTAAATCTCCATCCAGATTTCCGTCAAGCTGCTTTCAGCGAACACGCGTCCTGTTTTCGCTGGAAATCAGATGTACGTCTACGGACTTGATTTGCAATTCAATGCCGCTGACACGTTGCCAGGCTTTAATTCAGTCTTTGCATTAATTACCGTTTAGCCATGAATCCATAATTCGGCTATATTACTCACAAAAGCTCGTTCAGGTTTGTGTCTGTTTTATTCTTTTTTTTATATAAAGCAAGCATGTTAAGCGATTGGGTTTGGATATGATGGAGCGCTAATGAGGCAGAAAATTAAAAAAAGGTGCAAATCCTAATAAACTCAGGTGTCAGAGAGGGGGAAAAAACCCCACCGCTGATCGGATTTATCTCCCTCTCGTGTTTTTCGACAGCCAGTGTTACATACTCGCTCGCGGAAAAGCATTAGACTGACACGTTATTCATTAAATCAAAGCAGGGAGCTCATTTGATTTAATGTCAGCAGGAACGCTTTACAGCCGAAATACGTTAAGCTTTCATAATACGTTAGTAAGATAAACGACGGACTGTAAATCAATCCTCGATTCTGAAGGATTTGTGGAGGTGGATCAGATCTGTGAGCTCGGTTGATCAGATCTAAATAATAAAGTGTGAAAGAGAGCTGTATGTTATGGTAACCGCTGTGCACGCACAGGATATCTAACAATTTTCTCTCCAACCTCCTCTTATAGCTGCAACCTGATTCCCTAAAGCAAGGAGACACCCCAGAATGCACTGCTTCAGCATTTCCCCAAGGTGCCCATGCAAAAAAAAAAAAAAAACACAGGGGAAAAAAAAGGACCGTGGTTCTGTCATTGACCCTGTTCTCAGTTCTCAGCCCCACGGTGAGGATTTCTCATTCTCATATTCATTTTCCTGGCTTGTTTTTTTTTTTTGGGTCAGCAGATATGCTTCTGCAGAGTCAGGACTGGGTGACTTTGTTCTCCAGATGCTCTGGAGTTTGAGTGCAGCTTGGGGAATACAAGTGGAAAAATAAAATTCAACCAGAACAGTGCAGGTACAGTAGGAAGAGAAACAGAGGACGAGATGAAACACATTCTGCAACATTATAATAATCAGAATTATTATAATAGGTACTGGGTTAGCACGTTCGCCTCACACCTCCAGGGTCGGGGGTTCGATTCCCACCGTGGCCCTGTGTGTGTGGAGTTTGCATGTTCTCCCCGTGCTGCGGGGGTTTCCTCCGGGTTCTCCGGTTTCCTCCCCCAGTCCAAAGACATGCATGGTAGGCTGATTGGCGTGTCCAAAGTGTCCGTAGTGTATGAATGGATGTGTGAGTGTGTATGTGATTGTGCCCTGCGATGGATTGGCCCCCTGTCCAGGGTGTACCCCGCCTTGTGCCCCATGCTCCCTGGGACAGACTCCAGGTTCCCCGTGACCCTGAAAAGGATAAGCGGTATAGAAGATGGATGGATGGATAATAGATACTGATATTTTTGTGCAATTGTGTAATTGCGTATGCTCTTTTTTGCTTTCCGTTCCTTACTTTACCTACCCCGAGCTCCTCCGCACTGCAGATATGTGAGATCTTTGTATCTGGAGTGAGAGCCTGAGAGTCTCAAACAGGCATCACGGAGCCACAGAACCCCACTGAGCTAAACCGCGGTAATGATGAAGCGATCCATCTCTCTGGAGAATGAGTGCACTCCAGCCTCGTCCTCGAGCTTTTACCGAAGCACTTACACGCGTACGTGCCCGGCGACGTGAGTGGGCTCTGTTAGATGATGTGCGGGGGATTTCTACTTGTCACATCACATCAAGAGGTAGTAGAGCTGATCGCCGAGCAACAATTTATTTATTCATGCTTTTCTGAAGTCCAAAAAAGACAGACCACTTCTTTTTCTTTTTTCCCGAAACCACACGTTTGTGTCGTTTTCAAGAGCTTGTGCGTCTGCGTTTTTGTGCGTCTGGGCGTCGGTTTGTCCTGAGGAAAGTTGTAACCTCCAGTAAGGAGATGATGGATCTGATTTTTGATTGGAGTGGGCAGTGCGTAGAAAATAACAGTTTTATGGCTGGTAATGCATTATTCACGGGGTTTGGGGAGGACGGTAGGCTGTAATAATAGGCGCTCACCCTCGGGGCGAAAGCAGACGTGTGTAAAATATGTTGGGGTAAAGAAGCACAACGCGCCGTTAGCGCTGTACAAGTCAGCAAAAAAATGAGTTTTTTAATTACGCAATATAATCAGGAACGTTAAATAAGCTTGGCAGCTACCTGAACACAACTTAGCAAGCCTGAGCTTTGATGAGCTAGCAATTATATTTGTAAATGAGATAATCCATCCATCCATCCATCCATCTTCGATACCGCTTTATCCTTTTCAGGGTCACGGGGAACCTGGAGACTATCCCAGGGAGCATGGGGCACGAGGCGGGGTACACCCTGGACAGGGGGCCAATCCATCCATTCATACACTACGGACACTTTGGACACGCCAATCAGCCTACCATGCATGTCTTTGGGCTGGGGGAGGAAACCGGAGTACCCGGAGGAAACCCCCGCAGCACAGGGAGAACATCCAAATTCCACACACACAGGGCCACAGTGGGAATCGAACCCCCGACCCTGGAGGTGCGAGGCAAACGTGCTAACCACTAAGCCACCGTGCGCGCTTAAAATTTTTTATTGCACAATTTAGAGTAACAGCAAGTTTTATTATTATTATTATTATTATTATTATTATTATTATTATTATTATTAACACAGAATTTCTCACTGCACGCTATGCCAACCCTAATCCTTGCATATTTATTTGCTTCTTGGAGTTCTAAAAAAAAAAAAAAGTCAAAAATTTGTTTACTTTTTTGTTTACTTTGTATCGCTCAGCCATCTGTTGATATAATTTTCCTTCTTTATTTAAGTGCTTTATACATTTTCGATGATAAATTTCTTTCTTTTTTTAAATTAAATTATCGTATTATCTTATATTTAGACATCTCGATTGTTTGGGAAAATAAATAATCATTTATTTGGTCTGATAGCATTGTTTACATAAATAACACACCAAAAAAAATTTTAAAAAATAAAAAATCTAATCTAATTCCTTTTCATTCGTTTTTTCTGGGTGTAGCTAAAAAATAAAATAAAAAAAAAATCAAGGTAAGTTTTTTATGAACCTTTTTAAGCACAACAATGCCCTCCTGCGTGTGTCGGTCGGTGTAGATGTCGAACGTGGAGCTGCTGTCTCCTGGGACGATTCTGTACTCCACTACGGCATTCGTCCCCATGTCCAGATCGTGAGCTTTAATCTTCCCCACTGAGGAGCCCACCGGCGCCGATTCAGGGACTCGCAGGTGAAACACACCTGTTAGAAAGATCCAAAAGCATGGTGTGATTCAGAGGAATAGAACGAATCAGCAGCAAACCTGTCACTCAGTAGAAGACTTAAAGAGGATCGCAGCGAGAGTCGGAGGCTGGAGGTAGTTAGTGCTCATTATCCACTAATCACTTCAGCAGCTCTGGTAGAGCGTACAGGCATCGCAATCACATTTGCAAATCCGACAAAGCTGTTTGTATTTGTGTCAGTGAGACCCCCGACTGGCTTAATCTTGGACAAGTGTGAATCCGATGCCCCGAAATGTGCCGGGTCGCTCTTTACAGCAGATCCTCGTTGCACGCAAAGCTGTTTCTCGTTAATTACAGCAGTGAAGGATTGAAATAATTACTCACGGCCGCTTTCGATCCGTCAGCTCTCGTCCCTGCTGTTTGTACACAAAGCACCTTTTTGGGATTCTCAGATAACGCTGGATTTAAAAGTGATCGCCAGTGGAACTGGAATCACTGGGAATGCCACGTAATCTCATGGGGTTTCAACGAGGCGCTGCGGTGATTTACGGCATATATTGGGATATATAAGTGAAATTAATGGAAGCCAGTCAAGGAAAACTAAAATGGCTTTGGAACTCTTCATAAAACTCAAATTAAAAGCCATAGGGTTAGAATGCCATGCACGGACACATTAATTAAAGTCTGAACTTCTACAGTCCTTGAGACTCACACTGAACGTTCTGAATTAAATCGTATGAATTAATTAACGGGTAACATGAAAGTCCAATAGTACTTCTTTAGGAATTTTAGCAGAGCACCATAAACATCAGACCACATTCCAACAGGCAGCCCATAAAAATCAGTAAAGATCTAAGAGAAATCAGTCTGCATTCCAATATCTCTGTGGATATCTCATGCACTTCAGTAAGGATGGCATAGAAATCAGACGATATTCCGTAAAATTCCATTAAGAACTGCATAGAAATCCAACAACAGTCCAACACTCCAACGGCTAACTCATTAAAATCCAGGAATTAAATTCCTCTATAATATCCTTCGAATCCGAACGTTTCAGATTTTACAAACTGATATGTTCAGGGGAAAAATCCCCCATGACATAAACAAATTGGCGTTTAGAGCGTAAAGCTTTTTTAAGGACACATGGCGTAACGTGATTGTGAAGTGGGCGGAGCTAAACCGTAAAAATTTCTGTGGAAATTCAGCGGAAGTGAGTGGATAAAAAAAACAAGTGAAATACACACATACAGGGTCGCGGAGTTTGAGAAGACATATTAGAGTCATCATTTCTACACGTAGCATGTTGCCTTTAGTATTTCCGGAGTGTGTGTACACGTGGTGACGTACTTTTAGCAAACCTCGGTGGATTATCGTTGACGTCAGTGAGGGTGATGTTGACGGTGGTGGTTCCAGCCAGACCCCCCAGCTGTCCGCCCATATCTTTGGCCTGGATCACGACCTGGTATGTCTCTTTGATCTCCCGGTCCATGTTGGGTAACGCAATCCTTATCACACCTGAGCACATGAGGAAGGATGCCGAGGGGGTGATAGAACGCAGGTAGGGTTGGTTAGTCAGGGAACAGTTTATTTAAATTAAATTTTCCTTTGATGGCTCAGCAGAGATGGAGAGATATAGTTTTTTAATAGCTTTTCATTAATCAACGTCCCTAAGAGCAGCAACGTGAAAGGTGAGCGGATGACATTCCGCTAAAGGCTAATCAACTGTAATAGTTTCTCTCTCACAGGGTGCACCTTTTGATCAGAAAAATGCAGCTCGACAAAATGCCAACGTGAGACGCGGAAAGAGAGAAATGTTTATTTCTAGACTTGGAGGTTGGAAGATTATCAGAAACCTCATGCAAGCTTTTCATCTCACACCTTTATGACTTATTAACATCAAGCAGCTAAACACTATAATTACATTTCCTAATTATAGACAGACACAGATACAGCACTGATTTTACGAGGTCATGATGTGGATCGGTACATACCGGTTTTGGGTTCTACTGAGAAGTAAGGCTGCCCGTGTAGGACACTGTAAACGATCTGGGCGCTGTTTCCGTACGTGGGATCGTCCGCATCGGTGGCTGTGACTCGCGTCACATACGTGCCTGTACACACACACACACACACGCACACACGCGCGCACGCACTAACGTTCATTAGGAATCATTTGCAACTTGTGTATTCATCAAACATCTGGATAATCAGCACTTTACATCTGATCATGTGGCGCAAAATCTTCTCCAGATCGCAAACGAGTGTTTGTATCGTGTATTCGTTCAGGTTTCAGCCCCCAAACTTCATAGACGTGAAATAAAATGAAAAATTGTTTGTGAGAAATATCGGTGACGTTATATACTACTGTATACACACAGTACAGCATAAACAAGTAATACTGTACTTGTCTTAATAATTAAAGATTGCTTAGACATCTAGAAATCGTTCTTGAGCTGTTCATAACTGGTATAATACATCAATAAAGGAGTAATTGCAAAATAAATGAAACATTATTAGAAATCAATACAGATTTCATTAAACTTGTATAGGAAGTATTAATTAAATACAACTTTTATAATAAAGTTGTTAACCTGACACTTAAATATGAATACATTTATTTAACGTTTAATGAATTTAAGAATATTAAATGAAGTAGATTTTAGTCGGTTGTGAAATGAGTGATTATAAACCGTTTATTTACCCAATCTTAAATTAAACTGTTACCAAACTCTGCACCGGACAGGGTTTGTAACTACGATGAATGCTGAAAATTTGGTTGAAAGGCTATTAACGGCACACAAATAATAAATAAAATGGTATAAAGTCATATTAAAACTGGACTCGCTTTCCATATGGAGGCGGTTGATGTGATTACGGAGGAGTATCTATTTATGTAACTATTTTTTTTTTTTTTTCATTTTTATGGACAGTGCTTTCCTGCATCTGGAAAGATTACTCTGTATTTTACCTTCTATAAAATGAGCAGTGGAAATAAAATGAGCTCCAGGTAATATATATCCCATCTGAACTGACATGTTGGAAATATTCCATTATATTCTGTGGGAAAAGAAGTTTTGAGCTTTATATATATATATATATATATACACACACACTGTATATATAATCTTCAGTGTAAAGATTTGTGATTTATAAGCTACAGAGAACACTTATCTCATGTGAATCAATCATAATATCTACATAATTACTTCCTCTGGGATGAACTTAGGAAGTCCTTAAATGTTATTCCACCTGAATAGTATTTCAAACCGTATTTCAATAAATGCAACTGCAATGAAAATCCTCACATCAGTTAATTGCGTGCTTCCAATCTCAGCAATTTCCCAGTTTAATATTTATTTAGCAATATTTAAGCAGATTGTTTTGCCAGATGGGAATGTGCAGACATATTCCGTGAAAACACCGTCAATATAAAACGGGAAATTGCTGAGCTTGGAAGACTGCACATGGAAGGATGAAAAGATCATCGTGATATTACCACCAATAGAATATCTGTATTTCTGTAACATGCACATAAACATCCATCCATCCATCCATCCATTTTCCAGAACGCTTATCCTACATATGGTTGCAGGGGAGCCTGGACCCTAATAGGATGGGGGTGGATGGGGACACTCTGGACAGGGTGCCAAGCTATCGCAGGGCACAAATGCACACACATTCACACACTAGGGATGCCAATCAACCTACAATGCATGTCTTTGGACTGGGGGAGGGGGGACCGGAGAACCCGGAGGAATCCCCCGCAGCACGGGGAGAACATGCAAACTCCACGCACACAGGGCGGAGGCGGGATTTGAGTCTGCAACCCCGGATGTGCGAGGCAAATGTGCTACCATGCCCCTCTGTACATAAACATAATGTATTTTAATATGATAGCATTGGTAAATAAATAAAAAATAAAACATCTTGCGTAGGAACAACTATAGATTTATCAAGTGAACATTCGTGCAGTTTGGAGCTTAGCGAATACTTTCAGCTGAAAATAAAACACATTCAAAAGCATTTCTGAACCTAATTCGGTCTCCGAACGCTTAAAAATGTCAGTTAAACCATTCATTAATTACGTATTAAAGATGGGTCGCTAGTCTGAAAGTTTTGAATTTGGATGTGAATTTGAAGTAAGGTCTGTCGAGCAGTAAAATAGATTATCGTACGCTCGAGTTTTGCTAGCGGGAATGTCACGACGTTGATGCCCCTGTTCTCAAAACATCTCTTCACCCTGACAGACCCTTATAATACTAAACTCACAAATTGCTACTGAAAATACATTAACGTGCGCGTACGACCAATAAGGCATGGAGCTCGGTTGCCAGAGGACTGCTCACAGGGGAAATGAAGGAGTGGGTCAATAACGAAGCTCCAGGTCAATTTTCTGCGAAAGAGAGTGACACAAGCAGCTGCTGCAGAGCGGTCAATGAGAGGACGTCTTGAAGAATCAGCCCACTCATTAATATTTAACGACAAATCATCGCATTATGGACTGCAGTGCTGGTTTAAAAAGAAATACCGAATATTGTCATATTTTATAACCGATATCGGTTTATTCATCCTATTTGATTTAGCCATAACTATTAGCCAGGTCTGCTAGCAAACTAGCTGACATTATAGGCAAGGTTTGGTAGCCTTAATGTTAGCTTTCACACCCCTATCATGTGATAGAAGGATGCCAAAGTACTCGCAAAAAACTAAAAGATTAGCCTCGGCCTTACATCGTATATTTTCCATTGTAACTGCTACCGAGCGAATGCTGCAACAAAATAAAAAGAAAATAGAAAGAATCGAATAGTTACATCTTGTCATAAAACCCCAAATATTTGGGTTCTGTAGAGAGCAGGAGCTAAATTAAATGCTTATGGGGAATGTCTACTTTTAAGATTAAAGCCTGAAGGATTAGACATGAGTCATATCTTTTGAAATAAGCCATATCTGTTGTAATGAAAAAAATAAAATAAATAAAAATATGGAGGACAGAACATAGTGGCCAAATCCTATCACTTTACAAAGTTGTCTCGGGGCAGAAATTCTGAAGAAATAAATCTTTGTGTGCTTCATCATCAAGAACAAATATGCCGTGCCAAAACAAAGAGACTCTGCGAAATGGTATCTGAAGAAATGTAAATAGTAAATCTTTGCAAATAATTGAATCTAGTCTTCAATGGTGTCTCGAAGGAAAAACAATCGATCTATATGAGGATTTTACACAAAGTGTGTAGGAGGAACAGGAACTTGGCCTTTAAAATATCTGTGGGAAAAAAAAGCCATGCTGTAGCAAGGAAATTAAAATATTAGTCGAAAGAGTAGCGCATTCACTATGCGGTTGATGGCACCCCAAAGGAATAAACCATTAAGGTATTTTATATGAGATCCTCTGACACTGGTTATGTGTAGGAGGAACAGGACTGAGAGCAGTTTCCAAACTATGACTCATTACTCTGATTTTGACTACAGGGCAATGTATGAAATCCTTCTCTCTTTTTTCTCGTCCTTTCCTTTCTTTCTCTTTTTTGTGAACCTTGTTGTTGTTGTTGACCTTATTCTCTAAGTAGGTTTTACCATAGTTCTGTGGGGTAAGAAATGGAGAACCAAGATAAATGAATACATGAATAAATTATCTATCTAAGGTGAAACGTTTAAAAAAAAATGGATTCTGGCAATAGTTTGGATATGGGGAATTTTTTGATGCATGTTAGGGGAGCAAATTGGGAAGGTTGTGATTTATACAGATTGCGAAGAAACTCAGCTTACCTACAGGTGACATCTCGGGGACACTAGCCACATATGGACCCTCCAGGAACTTGGGCTCATTGTCGTTGATGTCCTGGACCTTGATGACGAACGTGGACTCTGGTTCGAGGGCTCTTCCTGTGAACACATCCATGGCCTGCGCCCTTAGCGTGTAGTTCGGCTTCTCCTCGCGGTCCAGACTCTTCAAGGCATGGATGTCTCCTGTGCTGGGCTCGATGGTGAAAATGGTACCGACTCCTTCTCCAGACAGCGTGTACTTCACCAAGTTATCTCCTCGATCCAGGTCACTGTGTAGCTGCAAGGTTCATCATAATGAGACACTTCAGCGGAAATCACATTATGCCGATGGGGAGAAGTAGGACGAAAAAGTGCTCACAGCTAAGAGTAAGCAGATTCATGAGCTGGCCAAGGCTCATCAGGCACAAGGATCATCATAGGATTCTGTCCTCAACCATCATTTGAGCAGTTGAGATGACGTTAAAGGAGCAAGTCAGAGACATTTAATTCAGGACACTCTTGTAATTTTTTTTTGGAAAAAGCTCTCACAATAATATATCCCCACTGTCTGTGAAACTTCAACCAATCAGGAGGAAGTGCCTCCACTAACTTATCAGTCATGTTGCCTTTCAATGTAGAAAGTTCAGACTCCTCTGCTAGCATTACTGCTTTGAATACATTCATTCATTTATCTTCAGTAACAGCTTTATCCTGGTCAGGGTTATGGTAGAGTCCACACACACACACACACACACACACACACACACACACACACACTCATTCATACCTAGGGACAACCTAGAGTACACCAATCCACCCGGTGGAATGCTCTTTAGAGGTGAGAAGAACCTGGAGAACCTTAGGAAAGCCATGCAGACACTGGGAGAACATGGGGAACACTCAGGATCAAACCAGAGACCCTGCAATTACGAAGCAGCAACACTACCCACTTTTAATTCAGAACGCTTTTGTCATATTTGTCATAGTCCTTATAATAAAATGCCCCCAGACTCTGTGAACATAAGTAATAAATAAATAACATACAATGTGGACAACATCCATGCAATCAGAAACAAGTTCCCCCACTGAATTGTCAATAATGTTGCCTTTTAAATCAGAACGTTTAGACTCCCGGTCTTGCGTCATGTCGTCGTACGGAATAACGATGGTACGCATCGTATTTGTATAGACAACCAAATTGTCCATTCTAACATTGGTCCTCAATAGGTGCCGGTCAGGGTAGATCCAGAGCCTATCCTGGGAACTCTGGGTGTGAATATGCCCTCGCTGGGATGCCAGTCCATTACAGTGCACCACAGACACACAATTATTCACAGTTACGGGCAACGTTAGCTATGAAGAGAATGCATCTTGCTATCTCTGAAGTGTGGAAATATTTCTCATAGAGACAAAAAGCCTAAAAGATCCACCCACTGTCCCTTTTTCAACATGCAAATGAAGGAAAATATCCCATTCAGTAAAGCATAAAGGACTCCTGAATAAAGAATTCATTACTTAGCGCTCTGAGCTGACGTTATGGTACAAGATAATCCTCGAGTCATAACAGGGGTACAAAATGGGCTCCGTGTTCGGCTTTATCTATACGGTTAATCTTTTCTAAAGGACGTCATTAAGGTTCGCGTTACGAATGACAACAGACCTCCGTTCGATCTCCGTCCACACTGACGAAGATATCAACTGCCAGTGTGTTCTTGTGAGATGTTCCGAGGTTACGCTGGCTTCAGTCTCTTAATGATGGTAGCGTGATGAATTTTCATTTTAAAGGTCACACAGAGAGAACAAATTGTCCCGCTGAGATAATCTATTCTTAGTGTAAAAGTCTGATCGCTCCTCATATGAAAGCAATTACTCACACGTTTTCATTTATATTCCGTAATCAACCTGTTTGACTCATTCTGAGAGTTATCTCGATTCAGCAAACCCTCCAAATGTTTCTCCTCGCTTTTAAGCCTGATTTTTTAGCCTGATTCAGCCGAGTCTGTCCTGGCCGACCCTAGTTTATCGATTGTTAGAGCAATTAGAATCGACAGGTCTAATTTCTCACATCTCAATCAGAGCAAGTTGGAGTGTATTGAATATTTGACTATGGATGCAGTCCTCCCTCAGGAAAAAAAAAAAAAAAAAAAAAAAAAAGGTTAAATCTAGGACAGAGCTTTCCTAGAAGAATGTTTCCAAGTGGAGGGAGAAGAAGAAAAACTTTTAATTATCTAAAGAATCACGTCTGCACTGAGAGTAATAGTGTATACTGGTCAAAGTGTCAGATCTGAAGAAATTTCGTCAAGAGCCAATAAAAATTGATCGGAAATAAACACAGCGAGTACATAAAGCGCAGCGGTGGACAGTTTTTTAACATTTATTTAAATGACTTTGTTTACAGCAATTTGTAGAGGATTGCGGTTTTTTTTTGTTTGTTTTTAATTATTAGAGAATGCAGAATCCGCAAAGAAGCATAAAGTCTCCTCCAGTTACAGCTTTACTTCTGACTGATACAAAGTGCTGACACTGGAGACTCCTTCCATACATGTCAAATAAACCTCTCCTTACAGAAAACCTCAACATACCAACCTTTTTTTGTTTCTTTTCTTTTAAAAAGAGTACGAGTCCGTGGGAATGAGAGGATAGTATAGAAATTGTAAGGTATTAGAATGAGCACATTAATATAAAGCTGTGATTTTCAGCTGCTGTTCTGGAAAATGTCTGAACACCAGAATAAGAATTCAGGCATAATTCAGAATAAGGCTGTAATTGGAGTCTCTTACCACACTATACTCATCAGACCCCCTACCACCACAAGAACAAATACACTGCTAAGCTATAATAAGCATGCAGATTTGCATTTACAGTGTGCAATTATATATTTTTTTCTTTCTGGCAGTCCTGCGATTTGAACTCGAATCCTTCCAGTCTCTATAACAGAACCTTAATCACTGAGCTAGCACCACTGCCACTCTTCCTCTGACTCCCAGCATGGGGTAAATTTACCGATTACTTAATTGCACATACTGTGCAGTATAATCACACTCTCCCAGCACTCTGCACTCCAAAAGTAGAAGTCTGAAAGATGTTCTCTGGGCAACCTGGAACAAATTCTCCAACGTTTTTCAGCTGTTTGTTGTCAGGTCGCTGTTTGGCTTTATACTCAAGGAGTAACGCACTGTCACACTGTTAGAGGAAAATAATCAACAACGGGGTGGTGTGATGGAGTAGAGTTACAGTCGCTACATGAAGTGGGTTATTTTTGCTGTAACGGCACGTTTTCTTCCTCTTATACTACAGCGATTTGCCGATGATTAAAACGTTTTCTATGTAAAAAGAGGGACGCTTCATTCGTGTTATTTTACTTGTAACTGTGCTTACAGTTACGTTTATGTCATATACGCAGCTTTATCTCGGACTGGTGACAGTAGAGGCTCCTTCCACAAGTGATAAATGTTTAAACGTTTGCTTACAGAAAACGTCACCATATCAACGATTACGCACGTTTTTTAAAACGCGGAGCGTCTGCCGTACGTGCGAACGAGCCGTTACCACAGAAACGATAACGTATTAGAACGAGCGCGTTAATACAACCCTGTGACGTGCAGCTGCGCTACTGTCAGAGCCGCCGTTATCGGAAATCAATCAACACCTCCTGACCAAACCGAGTCTGACCGAGTTTGACTCACCAGCGCTGAATGAACTTTTATAGAGAATATCAATAAACTCCGAAAGTGACCACAAATGTAATTTCAGCATCTGGGTTCTTGGTTATTCTCAAGGTTTCTCCCGGTTATTCTCATAAAGGGTTTTTTTGTCGAGCTGAATTTCTGTTAAAAGCGCAATTTAAATTCTTTTCAGTTCTGTGCTACAGTTCCCCCCCCCACCCCCGCCCCCTTATTCCTCATCACTTTTCTTTATCACTTTGTATATACTACTCAAATGTGTGAAAATGGATCATACCGAGATGCCACCTTTGATCGCATTTCACATTTCACAGCTGCTTTGCTCAACTTCTGTTTCTTCTTCACTTCTGATTGCTTCAAATGTACCATTCAAATAACTGAGAAATGACTGCAGTCGATAGATCTGTAAAGTGTCATCTCAACGTGTTTATGTATAAATTACACACACGGTGTTAGCGTTCAGTGGGAATTACTTGGGGATTAACCGTTTAAGGAAGAACATGAGCTCCTGAAACGTGAAGAACTTTTGAGAGCCGTTTGAGATATCGACATAAGCTGGCCTGTCGGAAACTTTCAGCTCGATGGAAACGTGTTTGCTAAATGATTCAGCTTGGGTTTTTGAGTAGCTACCTGCTCATCAAACACAGGAAGACACGGTCAAGCTGGTAAACCTACAGAGGTCTGAATTACTGCTATGAAAGCAGCATTGGAGACAAGTGGTTTCAAGAAAACAGCACAGCAGTAAGGAGATCTATCATTATTTACATAAATACTACACTGGAGAAGCTGGGAAATGCGGTCTCGAGACCCTGTGTCCAAATTGAGACCGTGTGTTTCAAACGAAATGCGCCGGAAACGTATAAACCAACGGACCGAGGCAGGTCTACCCACTCAACTTGGGTTACAGCCTCGAGGTGCTTCACATCACGTTACCACCAAATGAAAACAATTCACTGTCCTGGGCTAGTGAGTTGTCTATATACTCTAAATGTTGATATTCTGCACCTTTATCAAAGGAAACGACTCTGAACTCTTTGTGCCGTGTGAAGGTCACCTTAACTATTAGAGAAAGAGTGTACGTTTTCCTCCACACCTCAAAGTCATTGCCTCGTCCAACTTTCCAATCTTTTGATCTACAGCCAAGTTATAAAATAACTCCACGGGCACCGACTACGTCTTTCACACTCTGCATCCGATTCCCTTTTAACCAGGTTAGAGGAGGACGGAGCTTATTTAAGCCTATCACGTGATGCCGTTTTGCCGGCAGCATTCTTTGGGTTAAATTAATCAGCAATCGAGGGTCATGGCTTCTTCTCTTAATGTGAAGGAGGACTCGATAACCCAGCTGCCACGGCTCTGACGTGTACAATACCGCACGGCAATCCCTTGTCCGCCCTGACACGACTCCACTAGACCTAACGTGATGGTTCAATTTAACCGTGATCCCATTTAAGCTTAAGGTATGGCTTTCTCAACAACTGAGCCTTGATATTCAATTTGGAACATCTGAGAGAATATAAAATCCCTTTAACCCGATGCCTTCGCACTGAATGCACAATCGATGCTCTCAATGGCTACAAGTTATACCGCAAGTTACCCCGCCATAAGCAACGGATAATAGCATATCCCTCATGGACGATTAGACCTCTGCAGAGAACATCAATCAGTAAGCAATCGGCAAACACAATCCGATAAAATTCTCCGTTGGGGCTTTGCGTGTTCGCCAGCAGCCACACGTTGGGCATTTTTAAAGGCCATTTTTTATTTTTATTTTTACTTTTTTTACACAAGTCATTATTCCCAGATTTGCTCTCATTAGAAGATGTATTTATTTTGAGAAAACAATTTAATAAGGAAGCGGAAAGGTTAGAAAAGACCAAACAAAAGGAAGAAGCAAGTGCCTCAGATCAAAGCTATCCATTTTATCAGAGGTGAAGTGATGCATACGTACGAGCCTGCTGAAAGATTCAGGCTTCATCGACAAATTTGTCACAACAAATAAAAATCAATGCTTTTATTTATTTCTTTTTTAATCCTTTAGCAGAGTCAAGCTTACTACAGTACAACTCTGACTGGAGCTTTGTGGGTAAAAACATTCAACGATTTATAAAACTCACAAAACATTTGCTTTACCGCCGGCATCTCGGAGTTGCGTGTCATTCATACGAGCCAAATAATATTCCTTGTCTGTTTTTGGTCTTAATGAATACGCAAGTTGTGGCATTTCTGCCAAAAATAACTACACAATACAGGAAGGAGTCGAGGCAAATCTAGAGATACGACCGAAGGGCAGGTATTATATTCGCAAATTCATAATGATCGATTGATGCCAGAATGAAAACGTCAACGCGTGCTTTCAGTAACATTTTGTTTTTCTTTACAGTGCGCTCTCAGGAGTGTTTTAGCTGAGCATCACTACCGGTGTTAGCTAGTTAGCGCCATTATCTGCACAGGAGTTAGCTAGCATTACCGACCTCACTACGAAGGTCTATCTCGATTTGTTACGGTATATAAATCCAGCATTCAAACCGTTCAACGTGTTGACATGAACACCCGAGAGGAATGTCGCTAATTCCACGTCCGACTTGGGGAAAATTTTTTCCAGATTTTGGAAGCGTGGGGTAAATATTTGTCTACACTGAGAGCTTAAACGTGGATTCCACCACGTTTTCCGTTCCGAACAAAGCGAAATAGGGTCAGGGTGAAGGGACGTTGGGGGCGTGTCTATAGAAAGATGATTTACAGACGGTCCACGTCAAGACGGTCAATGTCCACACCGGACCTCGGCTTTCCAAACGTGTTTCCTAAGCCACGTAATACACTTATGCTGATGTCGTTGATTAACCCTCCTATTATGTTGGGAAAAAAGTTACATCCATTATGTTATGGGTTAAAATGACTTCCATAGTTTAAATACACACAAAAACAGCAGAGAACAGATTCAAACAGTAAACCTTTATATAAGACGGACGAGCCTATATAAGAAGAAATATTTGCATACAAGTTCATGACCCTGAATGATCAGCATAGTTCGAAGGGTATCTGTAAAATCAAAGGGATTTTATTATTATAGAGCTTGGGATATGTGGTTTACCTTTCCAACATACTGCGGTTCAGATCCCATATATTCCTCCAGCACAAAGAACTGGTTCCACACCCATCCTCGTTTGACTCTCTGAATCCCCGCCATGCCGTGCCTCCTGTGGTCCCTCAGACCCCCGTGGTGCTCCTTTCCCCACCTGTGCATTGGAGAAACCAAGCTCTTGTCCAGGATACACCAAAGGAACAGCAGCACACAGTTCCCCGTGAGCATTGGAAACGTTTCGCCGTGGACCTTCAGCTTGGAATACTAAGCGACTCTGAGAGCCGGATGATGATGAACGCCGAATCCGGGGTGAAATATGCCACAGTGCTTCGCAGACATTGATAAAGATCCAGGGCTGCTTGAAATTTTCCAGTGTTCCACCTGTAAGAAAGAGGAGATTACATGGATCAGAACATTCCCGTTCCAAATTTCCGAGCACGTCCAGGATGATCTATAGGGTTGTTTGGTGCATCCATATGTATAGAGAAGAAAAGAATTGGATGTCTGTTCTGTGATGCCCTATTCTGCTTTTTATCTTTGAAGCACTAAAGCGTATCTTTCTGCCCCCTCGAGTGTGATGTAATCTTACAGGAAGGATTTTTTTTTTTTTTTTTTACAGATCATGGAACAACAGGAATTCGAGCAAACGTTGATAATTAGCACTCCTGAATTAACAATAGAAAGTTTGAGAACTTTAAAAATAGGGGCAAATTCAGCGACTTTAGCGATGTAAGCTTTCTGACAGGACTCCAGGAGTACGTTAGGAGGGTAATGTATTGGTTGTTTGCAATGCATTAGTCTCTAAAATGAGCCTGCTTCAGAATCGAGGATGCTTATGGCCTGATTATGCAGATGGTTTATCATGAGCACTGGGAAAATACACACTCTGCAACTGCATAATTTGGTCCAAGAGAACCCCTCGACCATGCTGGTGAACCAAATGAAGGTATATTGAGGCGAAGTTCAACATTAAAATGTAAAAATACAGGAAAGCTCGGCACAGCTCTCTGTGGAGAGCGCTCTCTGTAATTATCTAGGTCTACCTGACGTAGATGAAAAAGAACAGTGAAACGTCAATCAAAAATGCTAATGCGGCTAGAAACAGTCAAACATACGTCGCTCAACAATGCTAATCGGCTAACGCATAACAGCTCGCTGACGTGCGTTTTGAGTGATTCCTTCCGTTCCTTTAAGAGTTGGTTAAAGGTGTGAGAAGTCTTCGAGGCAAATCTAACGTGCCGGAGACCTTGGAGGAAAACGTGTTCCGCTAATCGCCAGACAGCCTCAAATAGCAAGTGATGACAGTTCTCAAGCAATCGCAGAGCTCGTGTCGAGCGTCCACAGGAACACCGCACCGTCCCCGGAGAACGGACTTGCATGTCATTACACAACAGGCCTGTCGAATTCTGCATGCTGATTAATTCCCAGACAGTAGTGCAGCTGCAAATCACAAGTTTATATCAATCTGCTCATGCTAATATGTTATTGTTTCTATAGTAACAGCTCATTCACCTGGAGCTCTCTACTCTAGTCTACGGTGGATGCGGCGCATAAACATTTAACATTTATGGAAGGACTCCCAAGAGGAATAAAACACTTCAGGACATTCTATTACAGCAACATAATCGTCTACACGTCTATAATAACTACGCTCCATCACAACACCCAGATGTTATGAACATTCTTCACATGACGTCGTACCTAGTTACGCACGATATTCTAACTACGTGATTTGGATTGAACAACAACAACGGCTAAAAAAAACGTAGATAAAACACCAGGAAGTCTTTCAAAAGTTATCCGGATGAGAGGAATTATAGCTGGAAACGTGCAAAAACACGTAAATGACGGTATCACGCAGCGATCGTTTGAACTGAAGGAGCTGCCGCTTCTTCACGATGAAAAGAAACTGAATTTATCATGTCTGGTTTTATAAACTCTTCTTTTAGAGTAAACGTTCTTGGCTGACGTGTAAGATGTGCATTGTTATGCTGGAGCGTGAACAACAGGAAACCGCTTCAGGGCGCTTTGCATTAGCAGTCTGGAGTAGTTACAGGACTAAGCTGCTTATTGCTGAATAAACATTCGGCGTTTCAGTAGGCCGCAGCTGGCCGAATCACTGAACCTGCGCTGTCACATTCGGTTAGAGAAAAAAGAGGCTATTGTTAGCCAGGAGCTTGCAGCTAAGCAGAAAGTTAGGAGGTAAGCAAAAGGGTTGTTTGAGGAAGGGAGCTGACAGTACACCCACGCATGAGAGATTAAAAGCAAAAGAATGCAACTCCTTAATATTCTTGAGCTTTTATTCTGTTATAAGAAGGTAGGAAACAATGCAGAGTCATGCTAGCCAAAAAAAAAAAAAAAACACAACAACAAAGTAAGTCGTTATAACTTAAGATTTGATGCATCCTTGAAATTTCTCACTGTGATTTCCATATGAAAGGAATAAAACACTCTGTGTCATGCTGTAGTAGGAAAATAATCAACGACGGACTCACTGCGACCTCCCCGAAGATGAATATTCTCCTATAACTGCACATGCGCAAGTGTTTTATTCCCTTTTGTGCCACATCAATCATTAAGAATGATACATCATACTTTTTTTTATCCATATTTATAGTTGCATTTAATGTTGTGAAGCATCTGTGAAGAAAGTTAGATTCTGTCCTCACTTACGTCACAGTCATTCCCTCACCAGTGTCTCTGTTTTCCCTCTCTTGAGGTTAATAAGACCAAACAAACAAACAAACAAACAAACAAAAAACGCAAATCATACACTTCTGACTTAAAGTTACACCTTTACCTCTGAGTGTTCCTCAGCGCTGACACTAGAGACTCCTTCCGTAGTTGTTAACGTAAAGTCTTCATGATTCCACACATTTGTAATCTGTTTATGTGGAGCATAAGTCGGTGTGCCTGTGGATGAGCTGTTGCTATAGAAACGACGATGTATTACAACGAGCGCGTTAATATGCTAAACCTGTGATTTGGAGACGACTGTCAGAGCCGTGGTTCTAGAAACTTCTGACCAATCAGAAGCTAGGATTCAACAACCACGTAATTGAATCTCGAAACCGCTGGAACTCTGATTAAAGTGGATTCCAATTAACAGCCAACATCTCTCACTCTCTTGAAAGTTCATCTAAATCAAGCTAGCGAGCAGGGATTAGCATCAGCAGAAGTGACATATGCTGCCTCTGGCACACAGACAACATAGCAATGGTGCGAACTGGCAACTTGATGTCTGCATTCTCCTCAAAATATGGAGCGAAGATGCTATTTTTGCCATCAGATATGATTAAAATGAAGATGTAGTCCAGAGAGAGAAGCAGAACAAACAGATTGTTGGCTTTCGAAGACGGCATTTATATTTATTAGCACGTCACCATATTGGCCGTCCGCCTCTCTGTGAATGATTACAGCATCCAGGGAAGACACATGGACTGTTTGTGTCTCACTTCAGCAGCATGATTTATTGCGGTATTCACTTCTAATTGTGAACTCATTCATTCCTCTGTATATACAACTACAAATGAGGACGTGCTGGGCGATAAACACATAATAACGAGACGTAACACAGCCACGCCAACACACCAGCTATACAAACTCTCACCGAAGCCGAAGTGTGCTTCATTAACAAATAATGAACAATCCAATATGGCAGACATAATGATATATAATTAAATAATAATAAAAAAACACAACTTAGCAAAGATCATACATGGGAAAACAAACCATCTGGAAATAGTACAGGCTGAGAAGTGGGTGTATAGTTTGTGTATAACGTAATGACTATATGTATTTGTTTAGTTCAGTAAATATACAGAGTTTATGTATCGGTATTCAGATTTAAACCCTGAAGTGGGTGTGGCCTATTCCAGACACAGTTCCTCAACCTCAGCTACATCACTGCATAACAGTCACAACTGGCCTCAACTAGAGACTTGTTCTGGACTGTTCTTTTTAATCCCTCGCACGCACGTTATTACTTTTTTGTTTTTCCTGCGATATTTTCTGTCAAATTTATTATTCTATAATATTCTTTCCCAAAACGTAAACAAAACACCGTAAAACATTTCGGGTGGTTGAACTTAGAAACGAAAGTTCACCTGCTGCCTCAAAACCACGGGTAAAGTCAACTCGAAGTTTTACAAGTCAAGACAATGGATTCCTTTAGGTTTCATTTTTGAAAAACAAACAAACAAACAAACAAACAAACAAACGAAAACGTATAAACTTGAGTTCAATATCCAGATATTCGTCATGGGAGTTGGAGTTAAAGAGAAGAAATAAGTTCATGTTACTTGATAGGGCTATCATGTTTTATGGTGAAGTAGCAGCCTCATTTACAGTAAACCATCACAACTCTAACCAGGTAGTTACTAAGGATGTTGAAAACGCACGTTAATCAATATGGCGTATACCTGTCGTGAAATATACACGATATAATTGATATGTTTCAATTTTTTGTTTTTTTGTATACATTGATATCACCTTTGTGATTCTAGTCTTGTTTACGCTCCTGTCTTGTGATTTGTGTTACCTGATTGTGCGCACCTGTTTCATGTTAGCGCTTGATTATTTTGTTAGTTTATAGCCTCCCGTGTCTGTGTGAGTTTGTTTCTCATTTTGATAAATTTATATTAGCTTGTTCTTCCCGAATCTTTGCTATAGCCATTGGCAGTGATTATTGGATCAATTGCGTGTACACGATTAAAGAACAACGCCTTGTACGTTTTATCCGGTTATTATTACATCGAAGCGTTAACTCCTCTGGCATGAAGATGTCTGAGAAATTTTAAGCTTTACAAAGCTGACACTGGAGACTCCTTCCAGAAATGTTAAATAAACGTCTCCTGACAGAAAACGTCCACAAAAAAACACACACGTTTCTTTAGTCCGTTTATCATAACGTGGAGCTTCTGCGTGTAAACGAGCCGAAACTATAGAAAAGCTAAGACATTAGAACGAGCGCGTGAGTGTAAACCTGCGAACGACGATTAATCAACACCAGTCAGAATCCAGATTTCATCAGCGCTGTGGTGTAAGAAGAAGAAGTTATTAGGACAGTCATTTTCAAACCTATAGAGAGATGGAGAGAACAGATTGTCTTTTTATGACTTTATTCATTATTATTAACACTTGGCCATATTGGCCGCTCGCCTCTCGTCGCTCGTTTTTTACCGTGAGTCATTGTTCAGGGAAGACACATTCGGGTTGCGCTGGTCTCAGATCTGGAGAATAATTTAATACCGAAGTCCCGTGGAATACGTGGATTTGATGAACTTTAGATTCATATTACAAACACGTGATAAAACCTGAAGCCTGAGAACATCTGAAGCAATTAGATCCAGTCTGAGATTTTCAGGCAGGAAGGAAACGCTGTGCGGAAATATATGCAATCAGCAGCGAGGCCTGTGCAGCCATTAACTGATTTTCAAGGGCCGTAGATCCGCTAGCCGTCTGCGTCCTTCTATAAGAGTGAAGGGCACCGTCTTCAAGTCCGGTTTTGTTTTTGTTTTTTTTAGTAAGAAACGTGTCACAGTCACTATAGCGCTCCTGGACGCAGATGCACTTTGTTTGAAGAGCTTACTGACCTTTTCAAAGCCAGGCTTGTCAACAGCTCTTAAGAGACTTAATTAATACGTGACATGAAGCGGCGTGCTGCTTACTCGTGTTGCTGTCAAATTAAACAAGGTGAAAAGCAAATCACTCCTTTTGCTCTTCTGAAGAGGCCTAGATTTCATATTTATATCCACAATTAAAGTCCCTAGTGGAATAGTGTGAGGATTGTGATTTGACTGCGTAGGTTTTATATTTAAACACCAGGCAAATGTGTTCAAGAGTGCTTTCAGCCTTTTTGCTTTTTTTTATAGAAGTGTCACGTGAAATTTACACATGCGCTTCTTACATGATTCATTTATTTTCACTGATGTTTACATGTGATCTTAACACAAGATTGAGTGATTTTTTTAAACTGTTCATTTTTCACGTGATTTTTACACCTTTTATTTTCACGTGATTCCTACGCGATTCATTTATTTCCACATGAGATTTCTACATGATTCGTTTCTTTTCACATAAAGCCTACACGATTCATTTATTTCCACATCTGATTCCTACACGATTCATTTATTTCCACATGATTCCTACACGATTCAGTTTATTTCCACATGATTCCTACACGATTCATTTATTTCCACATGATTCCTACACGATTCATTTATTTCCACATGATTCCTACACGATTCATTTACTTCTACATCTGATTCCTACACGATTCATTTATTTCCACATGATTCCTACACGATTCATTTATTTCCACATGATTCCTACACGATTCATTTATTTCCACATCTGATTCTTACACGATTCATTTATTTCCACATGATTCCTACACGATTCATTTATTTCCACATGATTCCTACACGATTCATTTATTTCCACATGATTCCTACACGATTCATTATTTCCACATGATTCCTACACGATTCATTTATTTCCACATGATTCCTACACGATTCATTTATTTCCACATGATTCCTACACGATTCATTTATTTCCACATGATTCCTACACGATTCATTTATTTCCACATCTGATTCCTACACAATTCATTTATTTCCACATGATTCCTACACGATTCATTTATTTCCACATGTGGTTCCTACATGATTCATTTCTTTTCACGTAAAGCCTACACGATTCATTTATTTCCACATCTGATTCCTACACAGTTCACTTCTTTTCACGTGACTGTACACACCATACGTTTCTTTTCACGTGTGATTTTTACAGATTTTTTGATTTTTAATTTTTCTTACATGGGTTTAAATTTTCCCATTATTTGAACGCAGTCCATTCACAGTATTTTCATGTTATTTTTTTTAACATACTTCATTTATTTTCACGTGATTGTTTTTTTTTACACTGGATCGATTTTTTTTTCTTTTTTTTTTTTAAAATCCAGTTACGTCTCTCCCATCACCTCTGTGCATTTTATGTGAGGTTTGGGTAAAACAGGCGTTAATATCCAGCCGGCCATCTCAGATGCTGGCACGGACCAGTGGGCTGAGAATCTGGGTGTGGGAGTGGAAGATGGCTCGGCCCAGGGGAGAGAAAAGTCACTCCGAGTCTCTGTGTTGGTCAGAAACGCAAGAGGCGAGAAAAGGAAAAATCACAGAAATCAATGAATATATGATTCACCACATTCTCACTCTTTAATTCTTTCATTTGGGAAATGTGAGTTCTAGAGAAACTGACGATTACACGTACAAGTGCGGACGATTTATTAATAAGTTTAACACAACGAAAACAAACCGTAAGGAGATTACAAACGTGACCGTGAACCAGGCGAGCACGAAGAGAACGTGACAAACGCTAGACAACGAGTAACACAAAAGCCAGAACTTAAATACAAATGCTCATTAGAAATAAACATCTCCCAGGTGCATGTGAGATCATGTGACGTGCAGGGGCTGATGGGTAATGTAGTCCGGTGCTGTTTTAGCTATGGATTGAGTTTACACATAATTGGTTTATTTTGCTACGTGATTATTGTTTTAACACGCCTCGTTCATTTTCACATATTTTCATGTTATTTTTCACACAACTCATTTATTTATGTTTATGCCTGCGTGTGATATTTATAAATAAACTTTTAACAGAACTTAATGAATGAATGAATGTAAAAGCATCACACAGTACTCCATGTTCATGTTCATGTTCATGAATGTGGTGGTTGTTTATTATATTCTCTCACTGTTATATAAAATAATATGGTTTATAAAAGTTTAACGGGTTTATTAATGAACCCAGAATGAAAGAGTTACTAAAAACGACCAGTATATTCAGTGAGGAACATTTTTAGCTACAGGACTTAAAACAAACCCTAATAAATCTCATCCCTTTTCTTCCCTCCATCCTGTGACCTCTGTCCTTATCGTCCTCTCCTTCCGCTCATCACTCACTTCCTTTCTCCTCTTGATCTACCACATCCCTCATCTCAACTTCTTAAACTCTTAAACTTCTCCCAGCTTGTAAAAGTTTTCATTCAGGAGCCCGACAGGGCCGTCACTTTTTCAGCGTTTTTTGTGCAGACAGACAGCTTGTTAATGGGACTCCGTCTCTGGCCGCTGTCTCCGTTTCAATTTTTGACTTTCTCTTCTTTCCAGGCACAGTGAACACGTCAAAAGTTAGAATGTACCTATGAATATTAAATCCTTCCCACCCATACACACACACACCCACCCACACACACACACACCCATATACACACACACACACATTGTATAGATGATATACCTCGACTTGACAGGAAAAACCCTCAGGCAAACCTAGACAAAAAATTAATTTCAAATTTCCATTAAAAAAAAAGATAGACCTCAACATTCACTGTCGTGATGTTTTTCGGCAAACTGTGATGACTCTTTATTGCCTTACAGGGTTGCCAGGTCTGTGTGAAAAAAAAAAAAAAAAAAAAAACACTGGCCATTTAAAACGAACCCCAAAACCGGAGCACTTTACACTTTACATCCACTGAAGTCAGCAATTATTTTTTTTTAAATGCACAGCATTAAAGAAAAATTAATTAAAAAAAATATATATTTACACTTCTATTTGTATTTGTATTTATTTTAGATTTTTTTTTTTAGATTAATTAATTTTATTTTTATTTATGTAATTCCCCCCTCTCCACATGTACAGTTTTTAGGAACATTTCTATTTTTCACGTATTACCCTAGTTATTTACTGCACATCATACAGTAAGAGGTGTTCTAGCCCATTCCCACACTCGTAGCAGAATTCCCAGGTAACAGAAAACGTCCTCATAAAGGAACGTCCTCTGTTTGATGATGCTAGAAGGACATTCAGGGAATTTTCTATAAATGTCGGTGTCATTTATTATAAAACTCTTTATGATGTCCTTCGTGCTCCTGACCGGCTCTACACAATAACATCCTCTTAAGGATTAAAGGTATTCCGAGGCATTTTGAAGCTGCTGTTCTTCCTATAAAACTGGGTGTAGCAGTAAAAGCGTTTCTGATCATTAACCACCAGGTGGAAAGTTCCGGCACTGATCTCCGGCGGACGTCTACTAAAACCCAACAAGACGCCCTCGCTCGAACGGCGCCAGACCTTAAGCACAGCTCTGCGCTTTTAACTCAGGTGACAAGCAGCTCCTCAGAAATCCCTGCTATGACATTTCAAAAGCTTTCAACTTCTGCAAAGAAGAAACACAAGGACAAACCGACTCCCAGAGCGAGGGCTGTGAGTCACCGTGCTCGTGGCAAGGTGGTGCGGATCGTCCACGACTACAAAGGCAAATCCAGTCCTGGCTTCACACTGGGAGATTCGCAAGACGAGCGCCACCACTTTTAATCTACAGTACACCTTTTCCTCAATCCTGACGCTCAGAGCGGGGAAAGTTCTGCACACATCTACACGGTCTTGCTTCTCTTCGAGCTTCTAGCATTCCCGTTGCATTGCGCTGTTTAACGATGCATTGCGTATATTTGTGTTTATATATTCGTATTTCATCTTTTACCCTAGACAGGTTAAATGGATAAAATGGACAGAGAGAGAGAGAGAGAGAGAGAGAGAGAGAGAGGGAAGGATTGGTGAAGTAGATCGACTGCTTATCGCAGCTTTACCGTAAGTGAGAACACACTCTTGTGGTGCCATGTAAGTCCTCATCCTTCACTGGGGTTTGAAGTCTACCCTTTCTGATTAGAAAAGTGTATAGTGTAGAACACTGTGTGTTGTTCATTAAACTCCGGTCCGCTTTCATTCATTTCTCTCCTCTTTTATCCTTATCCTGCGCCGTATTTACCATTCACAAAAGCCGATGTAAATACACAGCTGTAGGCAAGTGTGCGTTTCATCGTGCGTCCGATCCCTCTGAGCCTCGGACGCCGCGTCTAATCTCGTATTCACAGAATCAGTGGACCTTCGAGATAAAGCTCAAGTGAGCAGCCTTGGTATTCACAAAGCAGTATGTGAGTCTCCACACACACACACACACACACACACGCACATGGTCAAGGCTATGCTTGTACACAATGGTTCTCAGTGGGACCGTTCCTCAGGAGAACTGTCAAAAAACAGCGGCGAGGAACAAAGCCGATTGTGTGTTAATGCTGCGCAACACTAAAGGAATTTTAATGAAATGCTATTGAAATTGTTGAAACGCTGTGTGGTAGAGACAAGAAAGGGAACAGCTACACAAATGAGAACACACACAAACACACACACACACACACACACACACACACACACACCTCCGTGTGAACTCTAAAGCTTAAGCCATCGCTTTAATGTTTAACATTTATTTCTCACTAAAAACTTAACCGCGCCCACATTCAGCGTGCACCGAACGTCCTGAAATGCTGTTGTTAGGGGGCGTGGCCTGTTGTCTAGGCATAACGATGATAATAATAATCTTAATTTATATAATAACCTGGCTTTCTGAAAATGACTACAAATCATAGTGAAGTATATACAAACTAGATCGGATCGATATTTTGAAATATGGCGCCAGGGTGCCAAAACTTACAGGCAGGCTAGTGAGGGGAATGACTTTATCGCTGCCGAGTGAGAGAGCGGGGACTAAATTGTTTCCTGAACGTTAAATATAACTCTAAACGGATAAAAAGTATGAAGGATCGCTGTGATATACGAGGAATAGAAATAAAACACTTCAAGGGGCGTGCTCTTGGAGGAAAATAATCAGTTCGGCGCTGGCGTAGCGACAGTAACTCGACCTCATCACATGACCGCCATTGATTATTTTCCTCTTACAGCACGACATGATACCGTACATGACCATAATCTGTCTTTCAATTTAGGAATAATTGTTCACGCTTCCAGTGTACAGAGAATTCCTCTGCTTTAGGTGTAAAGTGGGCGGGGCTAATCTGGGGTAAAGCTCAATCAAATTTGCATTAAAGGTGAAAATGAAAAACTCATTAAACATTAAAGATCTGGAGATAATGGAAGGAATCTTAATTAAAATGACGATCATAACAAGCTGCCGGACCAAACGAGGTCTGTATTTATTGTTTTAATCACGCGATTCTAGTCACTCCAGCTCACCACTGTGGAGGTTCTCCATGTTCTCCGTAACAACCAGCACCACTGCAGTGATTCATAAAAGGAAAAAAAAGAAAAGAAATACAGTAAGGATGTCAGTGTTTTTATTTTGATGCCTCCTCCACTCTCATGAAATTCAACAGGCAGCCGCTGGCCACGGCGCTTCCTCAGCTCGCTCTGACATGATGACACTGCTAGCAACGGCACTGAGTTAAACTGGCCACGGTGGAAGATTCTGGAAGATAAAAGATCACTGCAGGGCTGTGTCCGAATCTAATGCCTCATTAGTTTTAGATGGCGGTGATTTTTAAGAGCTGCAGAGGAACCTGTATTGGGTTGGGACAGTTTTGCCAATGCCATTTGCCATTGGTATTTTCCATACTGTCCCAACTTTTTCGGAACTGGGGTCGTACATCACAACGTCGTCGACACTGGTGCTAACCCTAAACATCTGTTTAAGGAATAAAGCACCTAAGAGAAAAACAGAAGGAATCCTGATTCCCTTGGTCAATAAAATATTAACTACTTGCATGCTAGTTCATTTAAAAAGTCGCAACACGATCAGCTCGCTAGTTAAAGTAATAGCATCACTACTTGTGGCAACTCAACTACCCTCACTAATCACAAGAACTTCACACAGAACTTTTATTTTTAAAAAATACAACCTATAGCGGGAAAGCTAGCAAGCTAGTGAATGTTAATCCATTAACAAACGCTAACCTAGCAAGCAAAAGCTAAGCTAGTCAGCAAAAGCTATCTTAGGATGCATCTTAGGATGCGAGAGAACTAACTTATTAACCAAAGTTAACCTAGTAAGAAACAACTAAGCTAATAAAAATGAAAATAAAAAGAAAACATAGTCAGCAAAAGCTAAGACAATGAGAAAAAGCTAACCTAGTGAGTGAGTACTAATGTATCAACCAAAGTTACCTAAGCAAAACTAAACCACAAGCATGTTAGAGCTAACCTATTAACCAAAGCTAACCTAGCCAGCAAAAGCTAAGCTAGTGAGCAAAAGTTAATGTAGTGAGTTCGTCCTAACATATTAAACAAAACTAACCTAGTAATCAGAAGTTAAGCTAGTGAGTAAAAGCTAACCTAGCAAGTGAGTGCTAAACTATTAACCAAAGCTCACCTAGTATGAGAAAGCTAAGGTAGTACGTGTAGCTACTGTCCGTCAGGCTCCTCATTAGAATATTAGACCATGCCCATCACGACAGTTTTCATCGCAGCTCTACAGAACGTTTCATCTAAAATCAGGTTCCGTGACATTTTAAGTGTTTCTGTTTCATCAGTGTCATGTGATGTTGTGAGGTAAGTAATAGATTTTGCTCGTATGTTACTGACTCTCAGGGAAAATGACTTGTCAAGACATCAGAAATGAAAAATGGCTCCTGCTGTTTAGAGTAATTTTCCTGCTTGTGGAACATGATTAATATTCAGTGTTTACGATGGAACGGTGCATTATTTATGTTGTTAAAGAGTTCTTTCTTTTGATTCATAATGTATTCAGCTAAAGTGAAGGAGGTGTGGCCTCTGTCTCTGCCAGTCACTATGAAGGAGGCGTGGCCTTTCTCTCTCTATCACTAACTGTAAAGGAGGCGTGGCCTCTGTGCCTTTGTCCTGGTATAAAAAGGTGTGCCCTATGTGCCTATCAGTCACTGTGAAGGAGGTGTGGCCTCTCTCTCTCTTTCTATCAGTAACTGTGAAGGAGGCGTGGCCTCTCTCTCTTTCTATCAGTTACTGTGAAGGAGGCGTGGTTTCTCTTTCACTATCAGTCACTGTGAAGGTGTGGCTTCTCTCTCTATCAGTAACTGTGAAGGAGGCGTGGCCTCTCTCTCTATCAGTAACCGTGAAGGAGGCGTGATCTCGGTCTCGATCAGTCACTGTGAAGGAGGCGTGGCCTCTCTCTCTATCAGTAACCGTGAAGGAGGCGTGATCTCGGTCTCGATCAGTCGCTGTGAAGGAGGCGTGGCCTCTCTCTCTCTATCGGTAACCGTGAAGGAGGCGTGGCCTCTCTCTCTATCAGTAACCGTGAAGGAGGCGTGGTCTCTGTCTCTATCAGTCCCTGTGAAGGAGGCGTGGCGTGGTATAAAAGGTGTGGCCTATGTGCCTATCAGTCAAAGTGAAAGAGGCTCGGCCATATGCGCCTTCAGTCCTAGTGAAGGAGGTGTGGCCTCTCTCTCTATCAGTAACTGTGAAGGAGGCGTGGTCTCTCTTTCTCTATCAGTCTTTCTCTATCTGTGAAAGAGGCTTGGCCATATGCGCCTTTAGTCCTAGTGAAGGAGATGCGGCCTTAGTACCTGTCAGTCTCGGTAAAGGAGGCGTGTTTTTTTATTTATTAATTTTTCGAGTAACAGAATCACACCATATCCCATTGAAACAACTCTCAACTGTTAATCGTATTAAATGTCCGCCTGCTTTACGTGTATGTTTAGTATGCTGGATTGAGAACCACATTAAAATGCACATTGTTATCGTGTCTTTAAATTTAACTGACTATCACTCAGATGAAATGATGATGAGATGATTAGCTGCAAAAACAGAATATTAAATCGATCATACCAGCCGAGCTTCTGGAGACTTTCTTGAACTTCACCAGGACGTGACGTGAATAAACAAAAAAGCAAGAAAGAAGCGTTGAAATGGTCAGCGCTTTACTTTCCTGGTGGCAGCGTGGCGTTCTGTCCCTCAGCAGCAGAGTAAATCTGCAACCTGTCAGTGCATCGGGGTGTGAAGCGTCCTGACCCTCGGGCTCCGCAGTCACATCGACTGAAAAGGGC